>NW_027315945.1:29242338-29314838 GCF_026437365.1 Eucyclogobius newberryi | reverse complement strand
GCAGATGTGGTCCGTCCCGCAGGCCGTCCCGTCCTCCACATAGCCCAGGTCTGTGTCTCCATTGATCAGGATGTGAGCGCCGCTGCAAAGAACGCAACAGTCAAGTCAAACCAACACCGTCTGTCAGATATTTACTCTGACACGCTGATGCAGGGCCTAAACTTATGTTTTAAGCTGTATTAAAAGGTTTTGTGGCTCAACAAAACTATGTAAAATGCAACATTTTGAATGATTCACTTTATTGTCATGTGGTCTGTGGCCTTCCGCTCCATATGTTTCTATATCAGGGCCTTGTAACGGAAATGTAAAAATTGGTGATAGCTCTTAATAACAGAGATATGTCAAATAATATTAAACAAGTTTACCTAGGCTTTTTTAAAACTTGAAAAAATGTCATCTTAAATTAGATTATTATTATTATTGTGTTATTCTTCTTTTTACCTCAAACAAGACAAATTCAAGCACTTATTAACTTGTTATTGTATCTAAGACAATTGTTTCTAATGTGGACGGTGTAAGATGTGATGAATTAATAAGAAATAAATGAGTTGTCAGGCCAAATGGAAATTGCGCATCTCATTTGGTTACATCAATGTGGGAGTAATATTATGTTCAGTACAATACAGACTTTAATTCCAGACTCAATCTGTAAAGTTACAAGTCAAACCTGACATCTTCCAGCATTAGTTTATGTGTGCGTTAGTTTGTGTTGGTGGTTAGATGTCCCGTACCTGCAGTCCAGAGAGGCGCTGTGCTGGGCCACGGTGAAGGAGGTGAGCCCCCCCAGGAGCTCGCCGAGCCGCGGAGCAGGAGAGATGTTTGAGCACAGCAGGTATCCACAGTGAACATCTCTGTGACGTGAACGGACACAGCGGGAAATCGGATTAGACTCAACTTTATCGTTATCGCACGTTTTCCATTACAGGGCCCACGATAAACACCTCTATAACAAAACAGATGCGTTTACAATCACTTGTGTTTGTAATGTCTGGACTGGTTTGACGCACCACAATTTCTTCTTGTACTTGTGTGATTTTATTTTTGAAGTAATAGTGCTAGATAAGTTAGTTGAGTATATTTTTTGCATGTGTTTTTCACGCAAAGAGCATCATACTGTACAGTCTGTGGTCAAATCTAAAGTCTATTCATGGCTTTCAGTTTCCTGTTATGGGGCCATTTTGAGTACTTTTGACCATTCAAAATATATTGTACTATAATATATCCATGGGTTTAAGAATGATGAAAATTCAGGTCCCTATAGTAAATATGCTTTTGAATGGGAAAAAGTAAAACAAATCTGTCACCATTCTGAACCCATGGAATGATTAAAGCTTTATGCTGACACTGTGAATAAATACAAATTAAATTCACAGAATCTTCCATTTTCTACTCTCTGTATTTTGGAATGACCAGAAATATAACATTATTTTATGTTTTCTGATTTAATAATTCCAACATGATAGATTATTATAGTATACCGTACATAGAAATACTTTTTTTGGTCTGTATAATTACAGAGTAGTTTGATTATTTTTAAGTGATGGTAATATCATACTCTACACACCTTCAATAATAAAAAAAAAACACCTATAAATAATAAAATCAGTGTCTTACTGTTTATTGCACTGGATCCATGTGTCTTTATCTTTCCCACAGTTTCCTTTCTCTGTTCCTTCGATGTTGAGCTTCTCGTAACAGAACTTATCAGCTGCTGTTGCCTCTGTGGGAGAAGCACACCAAATAAGTCATGTTATATAAGTCGTATGCATGTGTAAATGAAGTCAATAGAGGATTTCTCTTCACTTACTCTCTCCCCATATGTATTTGCACTGTCTGTCCTTCGTTTTGCACCGACCATTGAAGCATCGCCCCTGAAAACAACACAGAGTTTCAGAATATGCCACGACAGGCCTTTAGTCTTAACACATGCACATCCTCGTTTATACCTGGTCTTTTTCACAGGTGTAGCCATCCATTTTGTGCACGTTCTGCGGACACTGTAAATGAAATGACGCACGTAGAGTTAAAAATACAGCCTTGTATTGTGCTGTACTTAAGAGTATGGCACCTGGCCTCCTCACTCTCACCTCTCCGGAGCTCCCCGTGCAGCTTTCTGGGATGTCGCAGTCGTTCACCGCCTCTCTGCACACGGTGCCCAGAAACGACATCTGCAAAAGTAGAGAAATGTCAGGTTTATTTGTTCATATTGTGATTTATTTTGTACATTATTTTGGACATTTTGTACCTGGCAGTTGCTGCAGCAGAGGCCATTGCTGCACTTGGAGCCTTGCGTCAGGATGCACTGTTTGCAGCAGTTCTCTCCCTCAATCGCACACTCCTGCACACCAAATGGTCAAATGAAGAGCAAAAAAGAAAAAAGAAATGAAAAGATATCTCCTTTTTGAAAAATTGTCAGCTGTCAGTGATTTTCTTTTTTGTCACTATCTTGTCATTAAATTATGTTTGGTTTTAGAAAACATTGCTTTAAAAAATCAATAAATTGCAAGCCGCTGATGACTTTTTAACTGTTTTAATCTGTTTTCGCAAGCAAATGTTGTGATTGCGATTAGATTTCCGGTATTTACTCATCAAGATTTAGTGCAGATTCATAACACAACAAGAAATATTTACTGCGAAGACAAGAAGAACACGTTTGTCTGTATCAGTCATTTTTAACCACATGGCAATAAAATAAACTATTTTATTCTTCTTTTTCCCCACAGAGAGAAAAACAATATTATACAGTTGTCTGCGTAATCCCTCAGTCGTCAAGGTAGGTTCCATAGCAACAGAAAACTAAAACTGGACAAAGGTTTTAAGAATGATTATGTTTGACCACTCATCCTAGACGCTTCTTCCTTTCCTCTGTATACAACAGTAAAGTGGGGTCCTGGATTAATTTGCAGCAGGATTTACACATAATACGACTATAAGAATATGAGATAATAAGAATAATAATGAGCTAACAGAGATTTTTCTAATTTAATTTTGGATTAAACAGCGGAGTAACTCACAGCTGGGCTCCCACAGTCGCACTCTTCCCCCGGCTCAATAAATCCGTTTCCACACACAGGAGGGTCCAACAGCTGAACAAAGGCAGGTGAAGGGTTTAAACTTTAATAGGAAGATCTGTGTGTCAATCAACAACACGTTAACGTTCAAATCTGGGCACCTTCATTGGTTTGTTGAAGAGACAGGCTCCTCCGCCACTGTTGAGGAAGTTGTGGAACTCCTCGATGTTGCAGTTTGAGAACTTCTTGGGCAGATAGTAGCTGAAGGAGAGAAGAACATGCAGTTAATGTCATGATATAAAATAGTTTACAGAGATGATTATTCAACAGATTTGAGGTTCAGATCCTTAACAGGTAGTTTCTCTTCCATGTCAAATGAAGTTGGAGTTTAAACCTTAAAAACATTTCAGTACGCAGTATGAATTGTAATGACCTGCTCTAATCACAACATGGAGACGTTATTGCATTATGCCATAATTACTGTGGCTCTGGTGAAGATATTATGGTTTATGTCAATTCATTGGATGTAAATTTGAACACAGAGCATACAATGCAATAACAGGCGGCGCCATATGAGGGAGTTGGACTAACGTTTTACATGTATCAAGTGATGATGTGTTTATACTACAATATTTCAAACAGAGAAGGTCAAATCTTTTAGAGCTCCTTTCAATTTTAGAACATGAAACAAGGAGGAAATAAATATGAAGAAGAATTTCAAGAAGAATTTGAAAATAATTATACAACATTTTCACTAACGTTTACTTTTTTGGCTTCCTTCCTTCCTGACTTGATTGTAGAAGGTATTTTTACATTTTAGGCAGTAGATCTTTTTTGTGGATTTTTCCAACAACAAAAACAAATCCAACCTCATCCAAGGACTTAGTGGGACTTCTCCATAAAACACAAAGAGCTCACCTAAACATACACTACCCTCTGCTCAATATTTAGTTTGAATACAGTTCAGTTCAATTGGATCAAACATGCAAAGAGGAGCTCACAGAATACGTAAGCAATAAGTGTCTGGAAAAGTGACACTTAAAGATCAGAAATCACGAATGACAAATTCATAAAGCTGAACCATCACCTGTCCACGATCAGAGTTTGAACTCAAAAAGAGACAAACGTGGGTTAAATGGAGTTACTTTGCAGATCAGTGTGGGGCCAGGACAAGTGCTGGTTTGACAGAAAACAGAGTAATCATAAAAATATAACGTAAAAATGTGTTCACCGGTTTGTAAGTTTGGTACACGTAAACATGGTACACTATTTTAAATGATAATGGAAATACAGCCAGACTATCAGCACTGCAATTTGATTGCACTACTTGGTCACTCATAGACTCGAGGTAAGACAGTGTGTGTAGACTTGGTTTAGTCCTCTTCCAGTCCAGATTGCAGCCTAGTCTCGTTCTCCAGGTTGTAAGTTTAGCCCAATTTGAATGTGTTTAATGTGTTTGCAAGTGTAAACGCAGCTTTTGAGACCAGTGACATAACATAGCTCAAACAAGAACAGTACATACATCTAATCTTGTTCACACTATTTCATATAAAATCAGGCTTAGTACATCGAGCCTGTGATTTGAGATCAAACAGTATTGCAGTGAAAGCAAACGCCTGGCTGTATTTGTTCTTATCATTTGGGCCAAGTAGAAGCTGGGGCCTGCGCTGTCAGATGAACGAGGAGGAGTTGTGATGACTGACAACCCTCCGCAGCCACACAAGCAACGTTTAGGCAAGCTTCTGCTCACCTGCTGTCACATTTAGTGGGATAGAGGGGAATGCATGTGAAAAGTATTTAAGAAGAGGGCCACACAGACACATGGCACAACTCACACAGAGCACAACATTGACAACATGACGGCACAGAAAGAAGAGGCTAAAATAATGATAGTTTAGTAGTGAGTGAGCTGTGCATTCAGGTAAAGAGAGAACATGAAACCGCACTGACACCTTGTGGTAGCCTATGGAACTACAATAACACAACTCTAAAAAGGATAAGATAAGATAAGATAAGATAAGATAAGATATTCCTTTATTTTCCCACATGGGGAAATTTCATTGGTGCAACGCAGGTAGGCAGTGTTTGTTTTAATATAGCTTCAAAAAATACGTAAACATGTCATTTCAAATAAGAATTTCATCAATAGTAATTATAATTTAGCTTTTTTTTTCTCTTTTTTTAAATTTTCTTTTTAGTTTTGGTTCTCAAAACCAAATGAGCCATGCTTTGAGTGGTTATAATCTATGTATAATCCCAGTAAGCAATAATTTAAATAAATACATTTTTAATCAACAATATTCAGACGATATTTTAACAATACATCAGAAATTTGCTAAATGTGTCCGTAAATGTCTTGGTTCAGGTTCAAGTCTCGTACAAAATGTGAATGAGCAATAAAATAAATTAATATAATTTGTAATCATTTAAACTAAAGCTGGGCTGTATTGGAGAAAATAATCAAGATTTTTTTTGTCTTCATATTGATCAATCTTGATTTTAAATTCAATTTTATTTGGTCTTTAGATAAACAAATTACCGTATTTCATTAACATATTATCAACTATTATCAGGGCCATTTAACAAAGCTCGTCATCTACTCCAAACCAAATGTTTTTACAGACATAGGCGATATACTTGATATTTTAATTTTGCACATATATCTCCCACATCTAGGTTTACCATACTTTATCACTCCCCATAGATAGTTTGACCCATCCTTCAGTGCCACTGGGGCAAACGGTCAGAAGCCACAGAGCAGACTCATCTCCAGATCTTGAGACAGCTTTTAAACCTCAGAAACAATGCAAAAAAGGCACTGGTTACTTACCCCATATCCTCCATGATGCAGCCGGCCCACCGATCATCACACTGGCACTCACCTAGAAATAACACATGTTAAAACTGTCAATTATAATAACGGGGAAAACAACAATGAATGAGGGAAATGCTGATGCTTACGATTTAGGATGCGTTTCTGGTCCGAAAAGATGCCAATGTTTTGACCGAGCGTCTGAGCCAGCGTTATGGCCATTACCTCGGGTTTGCCAAACTAAGAAAACATCGGGGCATTGGTAAGATCATACAAATACAAGAGAAAACACAGTTAAATAACACAGAAAAATACCTCAATGATCCCAACTCCTTTAGTGAGAGAGCAGACGCCTCCCATGTAAGACGCTCCTCCCCAATGGTTGTGAAATTGGTTCCCTCTGATAAGACAAAATAAGACACATTAAAGCGGATCTTAACATACAGCAAAATGCAGATGTCAAGAAACTGTGGAGGAAAATATACGATTATGGCATACTAAGTTATTTTACCACCAGATTAGAGCAAAATATTAAAATTATATTATGTAACAAGGCAAGGTTAATTGGGAGTATTTGGACAATAGAAGACAACTAAATAAAAAATAATCTATGCTATAATGTTGTTTTATTGTAACCAAAGTTAAACACTAATTTGGTTATAGTTAATGCTAAATAATAATAATACTAGCTGGCTTCATACAGACTAGGGCTGCAACTAACGATTATTTCAGTAATCGACTAGTCATTGATTTTTGATTATTATACATTGAGATCAGGGATATCAAGTCTATTTGGTTAATCAGTCACCTTTTTTATTCACATTATAAGAACCAAAACATTTTATTGTTACATTTTAGAAGAAAATGTGTGATTTATTTACAAGCCACACTCCAAAAAAGTAACCCTCGATGTGAAATGCTCTTTTATCTGACTGAATGATGGATTAGCACAACTTTTTTCATTCAGAAAGTTTGATTTGAATGTGAATAAAAGTGAAATAAGATGTTTTTTCATAACGGTATAAATCACGAGGTTAATCGTAAAATGTTGATGTTTCTTCCTCCAATAATAATATGTCTAAAATGTAATAGTGTGACATTCCAAATTGAGAAAAATATTAAAATATTATGAGATAAGATATACGAGAGAAAATGTGTATGTATATGGCGTGTATTATAAATTAAAATATGAAATTGTTAACAATCAATAATCATTAAATCAAGGAGTCAAAAAATAGTAATAGCGCTGTCTTTCTTATACAAATATTTTAGTATGCGAGTCTGTATAGTCCAATTAACGATTACAAAATACTATTTTTAAAGTCGACTATTCAAACCACAATTTGCTCGCAGACACAACACAATCACACATATATATATTTTTCATATAAGTGTTTTAGTGGTCCAGACTCACGAGAAAAGGTGCACAGAATCGCACTTCTCCTTGATAAAGTCTTTTCGATACTTCATGAACTCCTTCAGCGTCTCCATTGGGTCGTCGTCGATGTTGAACTTGTTGTCGGCCATCCAGGTTTCCATGGCAACCAGGACTATCCGCGTGTTCAGCTGCTCCTTGAAAATCTGGAAAATAAAAGGATAATTCAATGAGAAATTTGCCGCGTCAGTGAGCGTCAGTGTCAAAGGCGTGATGGATTCTCAAAGGTAATTATCAGAAGAGAGAGAGCGAGGACGTCTGGTCTAGAGGGCGTTTCCCGAGCGGAGCAGGACGTAAACAAAGATCTAACAACAAACAGGACTTTTGGGGATTTTAAAATATTTATAATTTCCATTATCGTACATTTTGCTTTATGATTATCTGTTAACGATATGAAATATCCTTGGTAAACTATTTAAAGGGCATTTATTAGCACTAGTTGTTTGTTTATAAGCATAATTAAGACACATTAAGATATTTACCAGCATTTGTAGATGACTTGTAATACCTTATAAATGTTAATAAGCCATTAATCAAAAACGTGTTAATAAAAAAGAGCAATAATAAGCTGCTTATTAAACTATTATCAATAACCCAGTGATATATGCAAGTAAAAGCCTTATAGGTACTATTAAATAGGACTTAATAGTAAATGCTTTATAAATAGTTTACTAAGAAACCTTATCTGATCATTATCTGATTTCTGGTGTTATCAGATTATAAATATCTGATGTGAGATCTGATGTAAAATTTTGAAAACATGGAAAACTAAGAAATGAAAGAGATGTTGGATTTTTTTTTTAATCAAATAGTGATGTTTCTGACAAGTTTTGCAATTGTGATAAGCACTGCAATTTCTGTTTTAATATCAGATTCGGTCGACAGTGCGTGTGCATCCATCGAAGACTACTCAAATATGAATGATAAACTAAAACGATGCATTTGAGAACATGTTACAGAGGTGGCAGGTGACGACTATGATTTTGGTTGGTTTGATTAAAGTTATTTATTATTACGTTGTAAGTAAAATCATTGCACACCTAAATAAATAGCTATGTGACCTCTTGAGAAGGACAAAAGGTAAGACCATTTTGCGTCTCCAAACCTGATCCCTTTACATTTATGCCCTTGCGTGGGGCCAGGTTTCAGAACAGCAGACTATGGCTAAAGCTACAGTGCTAAGGCTAATGCAGTAGTATGAGGGAATGGTTCTGCTGCTGACTGTCTGCCACACAGGAAACTCACAGCTGGCTGGTAAATGGCTGCTCACAGCACATTATGAGTCTGTGGAGGTTTTTAAATGGAGAGACTGAGGTTGGTAAAATGAGAAATCAGGGCATTGTGTGCTCAGCTATAATACACGGAGTGCTTGTGGCTGCCTTTCCAGAGGAAGATCAATAAAATTCTTACCATGTCAGCCATATTGACCACTGACTTAGCATAGTTATTTGTGTGCCCCGGTGAAAGCCGATGCTTCTTGAACTGAAAGAAACAGAAAGATACAATTGAGGCTTGCACTGTGGAAGTATTTGATTAAATCAGCAAATCTTTAAACGTTAAATTTGTCTCATTACTGCTTTGTATATAAAACAATTGCACTCCCAGTGGACCTGAGTCGAGTGTTTTGTTTGAACTAAAGCCTGTTCTAAGTTCTCAGCACAAACATAGCGTTCTCAATTCTAATAAACATAAAGAGGTTTCTAGCCAAAGGATACATGGAAAAAGTCCAATAAACAATACATAACTTTAATAATAGCATAAAACTATTATGTAAATATAGTATTATAAAAACCATAGTATAAATTCTAATCCAAATACTCACCATGATATGATCATTGATGACCATCAACTCAATATATTTGGTCTCATCTTCAACATTATGCGAAACCTGAAACAACATCAACATCAAACGTTGTAACTGTGTGTTTGTTTTACATGTTTTAATACAAATTATACAGAATATGTGTTTTTATTTTCTATATTTATAACAGCTTTTTGCAAAATGAAAGCAAATGGCACCTGTCTCTTCTTCCTCCGCAGCACAACTTTAGATCCTGGAAAAGGAGGACTCGGAAATGGTGGCTCTGGAAGATCACCTAAAAACAGGATGTAAAAACATTTTTTTCTTATTATGATTAAGAGTTATTAATCAGATTTTTCTCACCATTTAGTAAACTACCAAGCTCCTCCTGACCTGCAGACTTGTAGATGACATGGATTTGGTCATCTCCCTGAACACATATAAAAAAAGAAAAGATTTCTTCAGAAACAAACTTGGACAATGTTGGGCCAAAATGAATGTGGGTTAGTGTGCTGAGGGCCAAACCAATGAATGTTTTGCATGAAAAGGTTTGTCTCCAAAGAGGGGTATAGACTGATTTGGGCTCCATGAAAATAGTTTTTTGGTGCAAAAATGAATCGCAATATATGCTTCTTATAAAATGCCCCACCCCTTTGGCCACTATAGAGGGTCCAAATAAGAAATAAGTTGTCTTAAAATACTTTTCCACACTTGTTGGACTGCATGCTTTTACTCTTTTGTGATTCTTGCACTGATCCTACACATAGAATGTATTTTTTTCTAGAAATTGCAGCAATTTCAAATTATTATTATTATTATCATCATCAGATTTTAGGTCTAGACTTACTCTTACTTGAGTTTTTTTTTTTTACCACTACTTTGTATTTTTACTCGAGTATTATTATTTTGAGGTAATATTACTCTTCCTTGAGTACATTTTTGCTACTCTACTCTAACCTCTGCTTGTCACACTCTGCGCCTGTGAGTCAAGGCTGAGGGAGAATCCGCCCAGCTCCGCTCACATCCTGTTGTTTATCTCACTGTAAGGACTTATCTGAGCATTGTGGACGGAAAATCAGGCTGAAATGTACTCATATAACTCATGACCGCGGCTAAACTGCACAATCAATCGGTAATGTTTTTATTTTTGTACTTTTTCTCCAGATTTCAACTAGTTACAGGGCAAGTGCAGCAGCCTGAACGCAACAGGTTGACGCTAACTTAGCATCAGACGTAGCTAATGCTAAGAGACTTAACTTAAATCAATCGAGTTTGTCAATACCAACATGTTATGGTGTCTTTAGTGATGATTACCATGTACAAATATATTCCAGTTTTTAATTCGTTAAGGCAAATGTGGTTTGGATTCACTAAAACTAAGCTTGCATGAGATGTTGACAGTTAGCTCGGGAGGCTAAGGGTTTTGTACTGGGTTTGTTGACTAACCACAACAGGACAACTTATTATTAACACGTAGTTACAGCATTATCTTTGCCCTTTAGTATTTTCTCAGTTCAGAATATAGACTTAGAAAAAGTTTGTAAATTAATTCATTTCATTTATTGAAGCAACGAATTAAAACACTATTGACCATAAGCACAGAATATCACAACATGTGAAATGTGGCTTTAGCAAATGAAAACCACTGAAACAAATGTAAGTGAGCCTATTTAAAGACGTTTACAAAGGTATTTGTTGACCGCACAATTGTTTTTTTCAACTTAATCTTTTCCCCAAGTAATACATTTTGTGAGGCTTAAATAAAAATAATTTTGAGGATAGAAAATAGCATTTTTCCACACTTTTAAATAGTAGATCAAACTGACTGAAATTTCTACCAAATGTCAACAATTTTTTTTTGTTTTACAGACTTAAAATCATTAACATATAGATCAGTTAATGATTGTAAATGTATTATGATATTTCAATTTTGCTTCCATTTGCCTAAATTGATCTTATACTTACAGAAAGATACAATAATACGAGAAAATAATACTGAATGAGACAATAAGTTATTAACTCACACATGATACCATATCTGTAGTCGACTTTCTAAACTAGTATGAAACACTTAAGTGTTTGTCAGAAGGACCCATTCACTGCAGTGACCTCATTTAGTGTAATACATCACTGTTGCAATTGTACATTGTTTAGTTATGTAGACTTTGTAATGCACCGCAGTACGGCCACTTTACAACCCCAGCCACATTGTCATCTTCATATGCAGATGAAACTGGTGCATTGTTTCTCAGGGACTTTGAATATTAGGTCAGCTGCACAGGCAGAGTCCCATACTAGGTCAAAGCTGTACATTTGAACACTGCAGGGAATATAGTGAATATTCAAGCTGCGTTTCCACGTTTACCACTTTACAACGCTTTCATTAATGTTTTGTTCAATAAGAGTTGCAACAACTAATAAGATTCACCATGGCTAATTGACTATTATACTAATTTATTACGTGTTTAGTAATAAATAGGAGTTTCTTTCAAATGTAAACGGTAAAAAAAGAATAAACATATAGCAGTTTTGGTGAAATAAATGCTTGAAAACACTGAATCAAGAGATCTTCAGTCTACATTATTTCTACCTTAGTCAGGTTGACATTTTATTTAAAAAAAATCCTAGCCACCTTTTGTTATTGCTTATTGCTTTACCAACGTTTTAAAGAACATTTTAAGATGCTAAATACTAAACTTGGCATTAATTTAAAAGTATTCTGACAATATAGTGTAATAATACAGTAGTAATCCAGCATTTTATATGGCTGTTCTATGGCTCTTTTGTTTCCTTTTACATTGTTTTCGCAAATGTATCTCTGGATGTTTGGCAAGGCTCTGTAAATATATCTTGACTAATCCACAAATTGACAACCACTCTGTATAGCTGTCGCTCTATTGTTAATATAATTTTGTGTTCACAGAATTTGGGCCAATTTAGCTGAAGCTGGAGCCATGACGTGCCGTGACATCCATGCCACTAACGCCTTTTCCTTCATCGTTGCCTTTGTGTCGATCGGGGGTATTGTGGTGGCTGCACTCATTCCACAGTGGAGAGTGACCAGGCTCGTCACCTTTAATCGCAATGCCAAGAATATCAGCGTTTACGACGGGCTCTGGGCTAAATGTGTCAAACAGGACGGCTATTCAGGATGCTACTACTATGATTCAGAGGCATGTTTTCTTGTGGCTTCATGTTCTTTGTGTTTAAATGTATTTCAAAGGCTCGACAAACTATTGTTAAGTAGTGATATAACTTTACAAGAGAGGCAAAAAGTACTTTTCATGTCAATCCAATGTAGAATTATATGGCTCAGATGCCGTTTTGGCCCTGAAATAAGTGTGCGGTGGTTTTGAGCAGAAGTTTTTATACCCATAAATTGTATCGTAAAAGCAGAACTGGTCAATAAATATCTTTATCTAATTAGAAAACATGTTATAGATTGTAAACGTGTAAAAAAAGAGTTGGTCCAACAATGTCCAGTTTGTCTTTGTAAGAAATATCTTAATTGACTGTATGTAACAAAGAACATAAGTCTGTGGATAAGATGTAAAAAAGAGCTACGTCAGTCACTTAATGACGCTCTGGGATGAGAGCTGATTGGCTTTGCAAGGGTGGTCCACCCTGCTTCACTTTTTTGTTTGAAAAATATGTGCTAGATACCATATAATACCTTCTCCCTCCTTTCATGGATGGATTGATAATCGAGTACATCAGCTTTAAGCGTTTATTTTTGTTTATCCTCAAATTTGCTCAAAACCTTCGCTTGTATCCTCTTTTTGATTGTCCTCGTCAATTTTATTTCTTTACATTGAACTTGTGTTCATGTGTTTTTAGTGGTACTTAAAGGTGGACCAGCTGGACCTGCGGCTCTTGCAGTTCTGCTTGCCCACCGGTTTGCTGCTGGGGTCCATGGCTTTGCTGCTTTGTATGACGGGAATGTGCAAGACCTGCTGCTGCTCCGACAAACCCGAGCCGGACCTCAAGACCACGCGCTTCTTGGTAAACAGCGCGGGTTGTCATCTCGTTGCTGCCATGTTTTTGTTTTTGGGCGGCGCTATCGCCATGGCGCCCTCGGTGTGGTTCCTCTTCCGCACGAAGCAGATGAACGCTCGATACGACAACATATTCTCCGACGGTTTTGCTGTGTACGTTGCTATCGGCTGCTCTGGGGGACTCATGCTGTCGTCTCTGCTTATGTCAATGTGGTACTGTATGTGTAAGAAGTTGCCCTCGCCTTTTTGGTTGCCTCTGCCGTCCATGCCGAACTCGGTGTCCACTCAGCCGCTCACCGCTAATGGTTTTCCTCCGTCTCCCGTCTACGGGCCGCAACCGTTCCCTCCTCAAACCTACCCTCCCACTGTAATCGACACTCAGCCTTACGTGACCGCTCAGAACTACGCCCAAAGTGTTGCTCCTGCCCCAGCGCAAGTCTACATGCCCCAAATGTCAGTTCCAGACGGATACGGGTCAGAAGTGGGCGGCACACAGACTTATAGCTACGCCCCGTCTCAAAGTTACGCCCCGTCTCAAAGTTATGCCCCGTCACAGTCCTACGCTCCGTCTCAAAGCTACGCGCCGAGCTACACAGGGCACCGCTACTCTAGCCGCTCTCGTATGTCCGCCATAGAAATCGACATACCAGTTCTGACGCAGTGAGAAGGACGAGAACAAGTGGGAAGGCGTTGTCCAAGTGCCAACGAAGTTACACTGTTGACATGAACATGCACAATATTGGAAAATACTGCGATATTGTGGTTAATTAGTGCGATATGGATATTATTCCAATATTTTAAGATGCTTTATGACACTATAATTTCAGATATAGTGAAAGTAATTTATGCCTGCCATAATTGACTACCCAAACTCTGTTACAAGCACACATTTGTATTAAAAAACAGTACATTTCTGTTATTGCGAAATATGTAGACATATTGTGCAGTTCTCTCTGAAGTGTCTTAACTATTTACCAGTATTGTATCTTATCTGCCTAACTTTGATTTAGTTGAGGTAACCCTAACCCTTCTGTTTTTAAAAACACTGAAACGCGAAATACTAAACTACACTAAACTTCACATTTTTGTTATGGGACCAATGTCGCTACAAATACTTATGTTGTAATTCCTGCCTTCACTATGGACCTTCTGTACTTTTTTATACATGTTACATTTTATGCCTAAACGGGAAGCTTAATTATGAAGATGGCCTAATATTACTACTGAAATAACACTGTGTCAAAAGATTTTTTTCCTAACTGTAGTGCTTAACGTTGTCTTTCTGGCCAGTCTCTTCCTAGTCGTACTAAAATTAGGCAAAACCTTAAAAGTTTACATTTTTAAATAGTTATTAATGTCTATGAATCTATTTGTGGTTAAAGTGGAAGTAAATGAAGAAACTGTTTTTGCATCGAAAACCATGTAGTGGTACAATAAGTGGCTCTTAAGCATTTACTTTTGCAGCTTAATGCTCAATGTTGCCTTTTAACTAGCAATTAAATGTCAGTTTTTTTTCAATTGTTACTGGTCAATGAAGATATTATTTGTGATGTTTGTCTTTATGAATAAAATAAAACTATTTGTCAAACGTAAACAGTATTTCCTTGTCAAATTGATCTGTTAAATATATTTTTTCACATTATGGCAATAGAAAAAACACAGAAACTGTTCATACAAGTTAAATTAAAGACTGCTTTTAGCACCTCACCCTGCCTTTGTTTATTATTTGTCTTCATCTTTGAAGGAGTGAACATCTGAATTACCATCTGCTCATCCACATTTCAGCTGTTAGAACTCTTCAGTCTTACTTTGATGTGTCATAATGTTGGATTTGGAAAACAAAGAAAATGATTCATATTAAACTCTTTACATAACGTATAGAAGTTTAGGTTTTTTAAAGGTAATTTCAGTTCAGTGTTATTAGTTCAGTGTCAATATCAAGACAAATCATCTTCGATAAATACAGATTAACGCTACGTTACTTTGGTTTAGCAGGAAGCTCGTTTTATAAATGTTAAGACCCTGAGGAGACAGAAATATTTTAGTTTGAATCTTATCACGTCAGGAAAATTACAGATCACAGATAATTATGGATTATGCAAATTAAGACCGTTCATATTGTTGCTTTTGATGTGATTGTGATTAATCAGGCAGCCCTAATTATATATATATTTTTTTATTCCATCAGAGACCTGCGGTTATGGTTGACTAAACAATGATCCTAGTTGTGTCTTTGTTTCTGCGTTCATGGCTCCCGGGCAATCATCTGAACGCCGCGGTTTTGCCACTCGACGGGGGCTGTGTCAAGTTCAGGATTAGGCTCCACACACAGATGGCTTTCATATGTCACGCTACACAGAGACGGGTTGCCATGGGAGACGGCCTCAGACACCTACCCGGGGCTCATGAATATAGGGGACGAGGGAGGGGTTTCTGTGTCTGAATGAATGAACTTCATGGTCCAGGCCACGAGAGCCCTAATTACAGCTAAACAATTTGGGAAGACTCGTACATTTTGAGTGTGATTGTGATCTTCATACTTCACACTTCATAACAACTCTCACATTATTAAATCACTTCAGTAGGGCTTTCAAGTATTTTTGCACCGTATACCGGTATTTGTATTTAGTATTGTATCATTGTGTGTTAATTCAAACAATCAAAAGCTGGTTAAACATTTTTTACAGGAATTTAACAAATGGATAAGTGGTCCAGAGTATCCCCTGTCCTTAGATCCTCCTTCTCACAGAGGAAAAACTATGGAAAAAACAAAACTGTGGGAAAAAGCAGAAACCTGGAGGACAAACACAGTGAATCCTACTCCCACGGACGCTCAGGCTGCAGATGCTCCAGGACTGACGCGCCTCTATTTGCAGATAGAAATTGTGGATCCGTGCTGCCCGGTGGTGGAGTGGTTAAGGTGGGAGCACACGTGCCAGGCTCCACGTGCAGCCGGCCAAAGTGCTGCGAGTTTGAATCCTGGCTCTGTCAATTTACTGCATGTTCTCTCTTCTCTCTCATTCCCATTTCACGCTGAACGGTCCTGCCTAATACAGCCTACGGGCCAAAAGTCCTTGAACGAAAAGAAAAGACTGTGGAGCCAGAAACGCTCAGGACATAGAGATAGAGGGTGGCCTATCTGGTACAGGGAGAGTTCATCCAGGCAGATGAGGCGCATATACAGGTCAGGGTTGTGAGACGGGGTGGGTCATCGAAGGTGCAGCAGCAGTTTATTATTATTCATTGTTTTATGTTGCACCGTATCGCCAAAGCACTTTCTACATCCTTTTTCTGATTCAGAGAGGAGAACGAATGGCTTTGATAAGAATTCCATGCAAACAATTTAACCTGTTTATATGGAGTAAACTACTGAGGTACATAATAAAACTACATTCTCCGTTGTTCTCTGCAGACGACATACAGTATTGCCTAAATATGTGCAGCCTGTGAGATTTGCTAATTACAACCATTCTAATTATTCTTCCAGTTCTACCGGCACAAACCTCGTCCAATCAGCTTCTTGCTTAACCCACAGTGTAAGAGATGTTCCCTTTGGCAAAACCTGCATTGGTCTTTCCTTGCTCTAAAGCTGCCCTCCCCCAAAACCAGCCGTAACCTCAGCATCAGTCTCCATCATAAGGTCCCCTCCCCCCTCGTTCATGATCTTTATTTTTGGCTCGTCAGCTTTGGATCGACTGCTACAAAGGCTTAAGGATAAGACACACACAGGACTGGTTTCTTCTACAGAGATGTCACCACAGGAGCCTCAAAGTGCAGATGGAGTTGAAAAGGTGTCCAGCCATATGGTGTTTTTTCGAGCATATGCAAGAAGTAACTATGACAAATCCTCCTCCCAATTGGACAGCGCTGCCAAAACGAGCTCAAAATGTCAACGAGATTTATCTAAAGGGGAAGCAATTTCTTCATTTCTATAGGCCAGAAGTACAGTGGTTCAAACATCTATTCATGTAACCTTGAAACAGTCTACAATTTTAATGATTGGACATTTCGAAGGTTAACCGGATGTGCAAACGTAATGGCAGACGTTTACAAGAGCACAGTTGACAGTAGGGATGAGTTATCGGTCCAGTATTGAAAATGTTTACCATCCTTCTTGCCTCTGATTTGTCTTTTTAAACAGACAATGAGTGAAAATGGAAATAGAAGAGCATTTACACAAAAAAAATTGGCTGTATATTTGCATCATCATGTAACATAGGATTTTATATTCCAGGTGTACATGTACAAGTTAACATGTTGTTAACTTGTTTAAAAAATTACTAGGGTTTAATATCTGTGTTGGCAAATATTACCACAACAAATATTGGATGTCGGTATCGGCTCAAGAAAAGCCATATCGGTCCCTAATTTACATTATCACTGAATTTGAAGTATAGACAGTTAAGTATTAACACCAGATGACTTTAGTTACTTACATCTTAAAAGTAATATTAGAATTGTGCGTGAGGGGTCAGGAGCAGAGTCTGGAGCAGAGTCAGGAGCAGAGGCAGGAGCAGAGGCAGGAGCAGAGTCAGGAGCAGAGTCAGGAGCAGAGTCAGGAGCAGAGGCAGGAGCAGAGGCAGGAGCAGAGTCAGGAGCAGAGTCAGGAGCAGAGGCAGGAGTAGAGGCAGGAGCAGAGGCAGGAGCAGAGGCAGGAGCAGAGGCAGGAACAGGAGCAGAGGCAGGAGCAGAGGCAGGAGCAGAGGCAGGAGCAGAGTCAGGAGCAGAGGCAGGAGCAGAGGCAGGAGCAGGAGCAGAGTCAGGAGCAGAGGCAGGAGCAGAGGCAGGAACAGGAGCAGAGTCAGGAGCAGAGTCAGGAGCAGAGTCAGAAGCAGAGGCAGGAGCAGAGTTAGGAGCAGAGGCAGGACCAGAGGCAGGACCAGAGTCAGGAGCAGAGGCAGGAGCAGAGGCAGGAGCAGAGGCAGGAGCAGAGTCAGGAGCAGAGGCAGGAGCAGAGGCAGGAGCAGAGGCAGGAGCAGAGCAGATTACAACCAGAGGCAGGAGCAGAGTCAGGACCAGAGTCAGGAGCAGAGTCAGGAGCAGAGTTAGGAGCAGAGGCAGGACCAGAGGCAGGACCAAAGTCAGGAGCAGAGGCAGGAGCAGAGGCAGGAGCAGAGTCAGGAGCAGGAGCAGATGCAGGAGCAGAGCCAGGAGCAGAGTCAGGAGCAGAGGCAGGAGCAGAGTCAGGAGCAGAGGCAGGAGCAGAGTCAGGAGCAGAGTCAGGAGCAGAGTCAGGAGCAGAGTTAGGAGCAGAGGCAGGACCAGAGGCAGGACCAGAGTCAGGAGCAGAGGCAGGAGCAGAGGCAGGAGCAGAGGCAGGAGCAGAGTCAGGAGCAGAGGCAGGAGCAGAGGCAGGAGCAGAGGCAGGAGCAGAGCAGATTACAACCAGAGGCAGGAGCAGAGTCAGGACCAGAGTCAGGAGCAGAGTCAGGAGCAGAGTTAGGAGCAGAGGCAGGACCAGAGGCAGGACCAAAGTCAGGAGCAGAGGCAGGAGCAGAGGTAGGAGCAGAGTCAGGAGCAGGAGCAGATGCAGGAGCAGAGCCAGGAGCAGAGTCAGGAGCAGAGGCAGGAGCAGAGTCAGGAGCAGAGGCAGGAGCAGAGCCAGGAGCAGAGGCAGGAGCAGGAGCAGATGCAGGAGCAGAGGCAGGAACAGGAGCAGAGGCAGGAGCAGAGGCAGGAGCAGAGGCAGGAGCGGAGGCAGGAGCAGAGGCAGGAGCAGAGCCAGGAGCAGAGGCAGGAGCAGGAGCAGATGCAGGAGCAGAGGCAGGAACAGGAGCAGAGGCAGGAGCAGAGGCAGGAGCAGAGGCAGGAGCAGAGACAGGCACAAAGCACAGCTCGATTGATATATTTATATAACACATATTTCTTCTCACACACAAACTGAGGCATTACCACTTATGAACATTTGTGTTTGTGAACATTTGTTTAAACAGATAATTAACAGTTTGTTTGATCTGATAATTGTGCTACATCACAAGTATTTAATGTTTCAACCTTATTACAATGAACATAAACAAACCATATATTTCGGTCCATATTCACACAAAAACTGAACTCTGCTGCTCCAAACCACATGATTTTACTGAACTTTCAAAATAAAAGACCTGAAACATTTGGGACTTGATCAGAAGGAAGTTCTATTCATGATTCTTGTATTTCAACTGTGTTTAGTCATTCATTATTCACTGTTATAAATAATTGTCAATAGATAAATCAAAACTGAGTAATAACTTGTGTGTTATTGACGTCAGGCGTCTCCAAATGACCAGAGGGTATATTTTTAGACGAAGACTTTAAATCCTGTTTTGCCGTTTCGCTTAAATAATTCAAGACTAAAAACACAGAAGACAGAGCGGTCGTGGAGGCACTTCCACCGCACGTAAAGAACTACACAAGCAACCGAACAACACACAAACAGAGCAAAAGGATATTGTATTTAACCTTAAAACTAGGAATTAGAAATATTGACAAAAACAAAGTATAAGTGACATTATGCTAATCCAACAGAAATGTGTAAAACATGACTTTAAACGAGTTCAGGTTTAATTATCAGACAAATGGAGTTAATATGCCTATCGCCTCAGTCACCCTCTCGTCCCAGCCTGAGTCTCCCGTCCCACTCTGAGTCTCCTGTCCCACTCTGAGTCTCTCGTCCCACTCTGAGTCTCCCGTCCCACTCTGAGTCTCTCGTCCCACTCTGAGTCTCCCGTCCCACTCTGAGTCTCCCGTCTCCCGTCCCACTCTGAGTCTCCCGTCCCACTCTGAGTCTCTCGTCCCACTCTGAGTCTCCCGTCCCAATCTGAGTCTCTCGTCCCACTCTGAGTCTCTCGTCCCACTCTGAGTCTCCCGTCCCAGCCTGAGTCTCCCGTCCCAGCCTGAGTGTCTCTCGTCCCAGCCTGAGTGTCTCTCGTCCCACCCTGAGTCTCTCGTCCCTTAGGGACGAGAGACTCAGGCTTAGGCTTTAGGCTTACTACACAGAACTGAACCAGGACTAGAACCAGGACTAGAACCTGGACTAGAACCAGGACTAGAACCTGAACTAGAACCAGGACTAGAACCTGGACAAGAACCAGGACTAGAACCTGAACTAGAACCAGGACTAGAACCTGGACTAGAACCTGAACTAGAACCAGGACTAGAACCTGGACTAGAACCTGAACTAGAACCAGGACTAGAACCAGGACCAGAACCAGGACTAGAACCAGGACTAGAACCAGGACTAGAACCAGGACCAGAACCAGGACTAGCACCAGGACTAGAACCAGGACTAGAACCAGGCCAGGACTAGAACCAGGACCAGAACCAGAACCAGGACTAGAACCAGGACTAGAACCAAGACTAGAACCAAGACTAGAACCTGAACCAGGAACTGAACCTGGGCTAGAGCCAAGACTAGAACCAGGACCAGAAGCAGGACTAGAACCAGGACTAGAACCAGGACTAGAACCTGAACTAGAACCAGGACTAGAACCTGGACTAGAACCAGGACTAGAACCTGAACTAGAACCAGGACTAGAACCTGGACAAGAACCATGACTAGAACCTGAACTAGAACCAGGACAAGAACCTGGACTAGAACCTGGACTAGAACCAGGACTAGAACCTGAACTAGAACCAGGACTAGAACCTGGACAAGAACCAGGACTAGAACCTGAACTAGAACCAGGACTAGAACCTGGACTAGAACCTGAACTAGAACCAGGACTAGAACCTGGACTAGAACCTGAACTAGAACCAGGACTAGAACCAGGACCAGAACCAGGACTAGAACCAGGACTAGAACCAGGACTAGAACCAGGACCAGAACCAGGACTAGCACCAGGACTAGAACCAGGACTAGAACCAGGCCAGGACTAGAACCAGGACCAGAACCAGAACCAGGACTAGAACCAGGACTAGAACCAAGACTAGAACCAAGACTAGAACCTGAACCAGGAACTGAACCTGGGCTAGAGCCAAGACTAGAACCAGGACCAGAAGCAGGACTAGAACCAGGACTAGAACCAGGACTAGAACCTGAACTAGAACCAGGACTAGAACCTGGACTAGAACCAGGACTAGAACCTGAACTAGAACCAGGACTAGAACCTGGACAAGAACCATGACTAGAACCTGAACTAGAACCAGGACAAGAACCTGGACTAGAACCTGAACTAGAACCAGGACTAGAACCTGGACTAGAACCTGGACTAGAACCAGGACTAGAACCTGAACTAGAACGAGGACTAGAACCTGGACAAGAACCAGGACTAGAACCTGAACTAGAACCAGGACTAGAACCTGGACTAGAACCTGAACTAGAACCAGGACTAGAACCTGGACTAGAACCTGAACTAGAACCAGGACTAGAACCAGGACCAGAACCAGGACTAGAACCAGGACTAGAACCAGGACTAGAACCAGGACCAGAACCAGGACTAGCACCAGGACTAGAACCACGACTAGAACCAGGCCAGGACTAGAACCAGGACCAGAACCAGAACCAGGACTAGAACCAGGACTAGAACCAAGACTAGAACCAAGACTAGAACCTGAACCAGGAACTGAACCTGGGCTAGAGCCAAGACTAGAACCAGGACCAGAAGCAGGACTAGAACCAGGACTAGAACCTGGACTAGAACCTGAACTAGAACCAGGACTAGAACCTGGACTAGAACCTGAACTAGAACCAGGACTAGAACCAGGACCAGAACCAGGACTAGAACCAGGACTAGAACCAGGACTAGAACCAGGACCAGAACCAGGACTAGCACCAGGACTAGAACCACGACTAGAACCAGGCCAGGACTAGAACCAGGACCAGAACCAGAACCAGGACTAGAACCAGGACTAGAACCAAGACTAGAACCAAGACTAGAACCTGAACCAGGAACTGAACCTGGGCTAGAGCCAAGACTAGAACCAGGACCAGAAGCAGGACTAGAACCAGGACTAGAACCAGGACTAGAACCTGAACTAGAACCAGGACTAGAACCTGGACTAGAACCAGGACTAGAACCTGAACTAGAACCAGGACTAGAACCTGGACAAGAACCAGGACTAGAACCTGAACTAGAACCAGGACTAGAACCTGGACTAGAACCTGAACTAGAACCAGGACTAGAACCTGGACTAGAACCTGGACTAGAACCAGGACTAGAACCTGAACTAGAACCAGGACTAGAACCTGGACAAGAACCAGGACTAGAACCTGAACTAGAACCAGGACTAGAACCTGGACTAGAACCTGAACTAGAACCAGGACTAGAACCAGGACCAGAACCAGGACTAGAACCAGGACTAGAACCAGGACTAGAACCAGGACCAGAACCAGGACTAGCACCAGGACTAGAACCACGACTAGAACCAGGCCAGGACTAGAACCAGGACCAGAACCAGAACCAGGACTAGAACCAGGACTAGAACCAGGACTAGAACCAAGACTAGAACCTGAACCAGGAACTGAACCTGGGCTAGAGCCAAGACTAGAACCAGGACCAGAAGCAGGACTAGAACCAGGACTAGAACCAGGACTAGAACCTGAACTAGAACCAGGACTAGAACCTGGACTAGAACCAGGACTAGAACCTGAACTAGAACCAGGACTAGAACCTGGACAAGAACCAGGACTAGAACCTGAACTAGAACCAGGACTAGAACCTGGACTAGAACCTGAACTAGAACCAGGACTAGAACCTGGACTAGAACCTGAACTAGAACCAGGACTAGAACCAGGACCAGAACCAGGACTAGAACCAGGACTAGAACCAGGACTAGAACCAGGACCAGAACCAGGACTAGCACCAGGACTAGAACCACGACTAGAACCAGGCCAGGACTAGAACCAGGACCAGAACCAGAACCAGGACTAGAACCAGGAATAGAACCAAGACTAGAACCAAGACTAGAACCTGAACCAGGAACTGAACCTGGGCTAGAGCCAAGACTAGAACCAGGACCAGAAGCAGGACTAGAACCAGGACTAGAACCAGGACTAGAACCTGAACTAGAACCAGGACTAGAACCTGGACTAGAACCAGGACTAGAACCTGAACTAGAACCAGGACTAGAACCTGGACAAGAACCGGGACTAGAACCTGAACTAGAACCAGGACTAGAACCTGGACTAGAACCTGAACTAGAACCAGGACTAGAACCAGGACCAGAACCAGGACTAGAACCAGGACTAGAACCAGGACCAGAACCAGGACTAGCACCAGGACTAGAACCACGACTAGAACCAGGCCAGGACTAGAACCAGGACCAGAACCAGAACCAGGACTAGAACCAGGACTAGAACCAAGACTAGAACCAAGACTAGAACCTGAACCAGGAACTGAACCTGGGCTAGAGCCAAGACTAGAACCAGGACCAGAAGCAGGACTAGAACCAGGACTAGAACCAGGACTAGAACCTGAACTAGAACCAGGACTAGAACCTGGACTAGAACCAGGACTAGAACCTGAACTAGAACCAGGACTAGAACCTGGACAAGAACCAGGACTAGAACCTGAACTAGAACCAGGACTAGAACCTGGACTAGAACCTGAACTAGAACCAGGACTAGAACCTGGACTAGAACCTGAACTAGAACCAGGACTAGAACCAGGACCAGAACCAGGACTAGAACCAGGACTAGAACCAGGACTAGAACCAGGACCAGAACCAGGACTAGCACCAGGACTAGAACCACGACTAGAACCAGGCCAGGACCAGAACCAGGACCAGAACCAGAACCAGGACTAGAACCAGGACTAGAACCAAGACTAGAACCAAGACTAGAACCTGAACCAGGAACTGAACCTGGGCTAGAGCCAAGACTAGAACCAGGACCAGAAGCAGGACTAGAACCAGGACTAGAACCAGGACTAGAACCTGAACTAGAACCAGGACTAGAACCTGGACTAGAACCAGGACTAGAACCTGAACTAGAACCAGGACTAGAACCTGGACAAGAACCAGGACTAGAACCTGAACTAGAACCAGGACTAGAACCTGGACTAGAACCTGAACTAGAACCAGGACTAGAACCTGGACTAGAACCTGAACTAGAACCAGGACTAGAACCAGGACCAGAACCAGGACTAGAACCAGGACTAGAACCAGGACTAGAACCAGGACCAGAACCAGGACTAGCACCAGGACTAGAACCAAGACTAGAACCAGGCCAGGACTAGAACCAGGACCAGAACCAGGACTAGAACCAGGACTAGAACCAAGACTAGAACCAAGACTAGAACCTGAACCAGGAACTGAACCTGGGCTAGAGCCAAGACTAGAACCAGGACCAGAAGCAGGACTAGAACCAGGACTAGAACCAGGACTAGAACCTGAACTAGAACCAGGACTAGAACCTGGACAAGAACCAGGACTAGAACCTGAACTAGAACCAGGACTAGAACCTGGACTAGAACCTGAACTAGAACCAGGACTAGAACCTGGACTAGAACCTGAACTAGAACCAGGACTAGAACCAGGACCAGAACCAGGACTAGAACCAGGACTAGAACCAGGACTAGAACCAGGACCAGAACCAGAACCAGGACTAGAACCAGGACTAGAACCACGACTAGAACCAGGCCAGGACTAGAACCAGGACCAGAACCAGAACCAGGACTAGAACCAGGACTAGAACCAAGACTAGAACCAAGACTAGAACCTGAACCAGGAACTGAACCTGGGCTAGAGCCAAGACTAGAACCAGGACCAGAAGCAGGACTAGAACCAGGACTAGAACCAGGACTAGAACCAGGACCAGGTCCAGAACCAGAACCAGAACCAGAACCAGGACCAGAACCAGGACTAGAACCAGGACTAGAACCAGAACCAGGACTAGCACCAGGACTAGAACCAGGACTAGAACCAGGCCAGGACTAGAACTAGGACCAGAACCAGGACCAGAACCAGGACTAGAACCAGGACTAGAACCAAGACTAGAACCAAGACTAGAACCTGAACCAGGAACCGAACCTGGACTAGAACCAGGACTACAACCAGGACCAGAACCAGGACTAGAACCAGGACCAGGACCAGAACCAGAACCAGGACTAGAACCAGGACTAGAACCTGGACTAGAACCTGAACTAGAACCAGGACTAGAACCAGGACCAGAACCAGGACTAGAACCAGGACCAAATCAAATCAAATCAATTTATTTTTGTAAGGCCCAAAATCACAACAACAGTTGCCTCTGAGGGCCACAGGGAGAAATGAATCAACAATGTCTGTGGTGGCGATGGAGTCAGACAATGTCTGTGGTGGCGAGGGACGATGTCCCAGGGTCCTCTGTCCTTAGACTCTCCTTCTCGGCCAGGAAAAACTACAAAAAAAAACCTCTTTGGGAAAAAAGCGTAGAAACCTGGAGGAGTTCCAGTGAAGGAGAGATCCGACTCTCACAGACGGACACGAGGAGACTGGAGCTGGATCCACTCTTCAGGCAGATGAGGGACCGACTGAGGCGAACTGGACCCACTCTTCAGATGAGGGACCGACTGAGGCGAACTGGACCCACTCTTCAGGCAGAAGAGGGACCGTCTGAGGCGAGCTGGACCCACTCTTCAGGCAGATGAGGGACCGTCGGAGGCGAGCTGGACCCACTCTTCAGGCAGATGAGGGACCGTCTGAGGCGAGCTGGACCCACTCTTCAGGCAGATGAGGGACCGTCGGAGGCGAGCTGGGCCCACTCTTCAGGCAGATGAGGGACCGTCGGGGGCGAGCTGGACCCACTCCTCAGGCAGATGAGGGACCGTCCACACAGTGCAGGGACCACTTCACCAGGGGAGGGGCATCTGGGTCCACAGGTCCTCAGGACCAGAACCAGGACTAGCACCAGGACTAGAACCAGGACTAGAACCAGGCCAGGACTAGAACCAGGACCAGAACCAGGACCGGAACCAGGACTAGAACCAAGACTAGAACCTGAACCAGGAACTGAACCTGGGCTAGAACCAAGACTAGAACCAGGACCAGAACCAGGACTAGAAGCAGGACTAGAAGCAGGACTAGAACCAGGACTAGAACCAGGACCAGGACCAGGACCAGGACCAGAACCAGAACCAGGACTAGAACCAGGACTAGAACCTGGACTAGAACCTGAACTTGAACCAGGACTAGAACCAGGACCAGAACCAGGACTAGAACCAGGACCAGAACCAGAACCAGGACTAGCACCAGGACTAGAACCAGGACTAGAACCAGGCCAGGACTAGAACCAGGACCAGAACCAGGACTAGAACCAGGACTAGAACCAGAACCAGGACTAGCACCAGGACTAGAACCAGGACTAGAACCAGGCCAGGACTAGAACTAGGACCAGAACCAGGACCAGAACCAGGACTAGAACCAGGACTAGAACCAAGACTAGAACCAAGACTAGAACCTGAACCAGGAACTGAACCTGGACTAGAACCAGGACCAGGACCAGAACCAGAACCAATACTAGAACCAGGACTAGAACCTGGACTAGAACCTGAACTAGAACCAGGACTAGAACCAGGACCAGAACCAGGACTAGAACCAGGACCAGAACCAGGACTAGCACCAGGACTAGAACCAGGACTAGAACCAGGCCAGGACTAGAACCAGGACCAGAACCAGGACCAGAACCAGGACTAGAACCAAGACTAGAACCTGAACCAGGAACTGAACCTGGGCTAGAAGCAGGACTAGAAGCAGGACTAGAACCAGGACTAGAACCAGGACCAGGACCAGGACCAGAACCAGAATCAGGACTAGAACCAGGACTAGAACCTGGACTAGAACCTGAACTTGAACCAGGACTAGAACCAGGACCAGAACCAGGACTAGAACCAGGACCAGAACCAGGACTAGCACCAGGACTAGAACCAGGACTAGAACCAGGCCAGGACTAGAACCAGGACCAGAACCAGGACTAGACCAGGACTAGAACCAGGACTAGAACCAAGACTAGAACCAAGACTAGAACCTGAACCAGGAACTGAACCTGGACTAGAACCAGGACGAGAACCAGGACCAGAACCAGGACTAGAACCAGGACTAGAACCAGGACCAGAAACAGAACCAGAACCAGGACTAGAACCAGGACTAGAACCAAGACTAGAACCAAGACCAGAACCAGGACCAGAACCAGGACTAGAACCAAGATTAGAACAGGACCACAAAGTCTACTTCAGGATAAACTGTGCCCGAAGTATTATCATAGTCTAAATTTTCTTACTGCCAGTAACACATTACTCACTATTGATAAGTAGTTTGCTTTCAAACAGAAAACTAGATGTAGTGATACAACATTAACACGAAACAGAATAAAACCAATATGACTAAAAACAATAAAAATGACCTTTCTTCTTTCGCTCCCTTTGACCCTCTTTGATGAACAATTGGCCATATTTCACCTGGACATTTTAATTATACAGATATTATCGCGCACAGACTAATGCTTTATTCGCCCATTATTTTCCTGAAGGTGTCATTGGTTCATCTCACATTGTCCTTAACGGTTAATGTATTTTCACCATGTTTTCAGAGCTTTACATGTGTCAGTATCAACCGTGTCACAGAATACAAACATAGACAATTGTAAAACTTGACTTCAGTGTAATCAGTACACAAACAATTTTGATTTGAAAAAAGGCGTTGAATTATATAGATACTGGGACTGAAGAATTGCTACTTTTACTTAAATTACCGCAAAAATCATAACATTGGACCATTTCTCACAGTAATAACAATACTACAATGTGTTTTGGATGTCAAAGAAGTAATAAACATAGAAGCTAACAAACGGCTCATTTTGTGGACATATTCAACAAGAAAATGCGAATAAATAACATAAAACATACGTCATCTTGATTGCCTACTCACATCTTTACTGTCTTCTTCTCTCGGTTCAATCTTGTAAGTGTAATTTCCATCAAAAAACAGCCCGCTGAAAGAAACAAACAGACATTAGCAGAAGGTGTAATTGTTTCGAAATATTATCCAGATTGTGACTCAGGAGCAGTCGACGTCAGTGATGCGTTTCAGTCGTCTGGAGGAGGCAATTATGAGTCAAAGGTTGCGTCTGCGCAGCCTGTTAAAAGCTTACAGTCAAGGATAAAGGATTAAAGTAAAGATTTTTAGAGTACAATCTTGCGGCGACGTGTTCCTGACCACGAACATATAGAACAAGGTCAGGAGAAGTGACCACAGAGTCAACGACAAAGGAAACATTTCTCTATCTATGGGAACAATAAAGTGTGACTTAACATGACTTTTCTGGTTTAGAATGTATAGAGATTGTTTCGTTAATCAATACAATGTCTGACGGGCAGTGGGATTGGGAGGACAGACGGGGGATTTTGTTTTCTGACTGAAACCAAAAAAGAAATCACACTGTTTTGACAGACCGGTCGATTAAAAAAAAAAATATTTTCCTCCATGGACCACTTCTTGACGATTGAGAGATTACACCTATTTGATGAAAAAGTACTTGTTATGAAACTAAAACTAAAGCTTCCGATATTTCCATTGAGTAATTATAATTCACCATAAATTAATTAAAGGAAGGAAGGAGCGGTCCATCCTCTTTTGATCCCAGCACCCTAAACTACACCAGACACAAAATTAATGTCAAAGGAACTTCAAAGCCATCATTTCCCATGGACCAAAGCAATATTATTCATCATAGTTAAAACTGAAAAAGGTCAGGAGGGATGAAATCAAATTAAATACAAAAATCTTGTCAAAATTAACACTGAGCTATATATATCATCTTGTCTTACGCTAGCTGTTTTTTATTTTTATTTTATTTGTATCTTTATTTATTTTCCCCCTGTATTCCTTATTAGGAAATGAGAGGTTTTGTCTATAGGAGTTTTTGTTTATATTAAGAGTGTTTTTTAAACTTCCTATCTGTTCTTTTCCTCTGTATCTACCTGCGTTGCAACAATGAAATTTCCCCATGTGTGTAAAATAAAGGATTAGTTTATCTTATATATCTTTTTTTAAATATATAAACAAATAAACAGACCAGAGCGTATAAATCAAACTAATAGCAATATAAAGTAGACATCAACTAAACATAAATGCAAAAAAAATCCTGGCACAATTAAAATAGATTTAAAAAAGTCTCATTTAGAGTAGTCCAAAGTCTGTCAAATTGGTTTCAAATGTCCAAATGAAGTTCAAATTGCGTTGCATTCCACTCATGCACATGCGGTAACAGACTTTTCAATGTATATTACAGTAAAGACCTGACGCAGCAGAAGAGAAATACTCAGCTCTTATGACTCCGTCTGACATGACATCACCTTTAAACGCTCTGATCCATTACTTTCCACATCATGGGAGCTCACGGAGAAAGCCTCAGCCGTTCCAGTTAATACAATACGTTAATGCACTTTTACACTGTTGTTCATCATTTAAATGTAGGGCAATATTGCGACAAAGCAGAATAAAACTGGCTTTAACACTTGTAGCTTGTAGTATTGTCATATATATACAGACGTTTCTATATTTTATCTGTAGAATATGGATTGCTTGTGCCGCCCTTGTCGCAGTAATAATAATAGTAGTTTGGTTGATACTTACTGTAACCCGTGGCAGGTGGACAGAGCCACATAGGACTGAGGGATGTCCCGGACTTTCCCCTGATAGTAGCAGTGCTCTCCTCCCTGCAAACAACACAAAAAGGGTTTCAAATACACTCATTTACAATCATAATCTGAGTTGTTTTGACTGTTAGATTAGTATACTTATAGGGCAGGGACTATTTGAGTGGTTTTTAGACGTTTTTAATAGCTTTTCAGGATAATTCAGCCTGAGGTGAGGAAAATTAGGAACATGTAAATCATCCTCATCACAAAGACAGAAGTTAAAAACATCTTGAATCCAAAAATATAAGCTATCCAAGTTTTAATTTTTTTTAAAATCAGAATCTTCTCAAATTAAGAGAATTAGAATCTCTGTTGGAGACTCCGGCGCCTGTGTCTGTAGATGTAATATCTTAGCCCTGAATGGCCCACAGCAAGGCATTTACCATCTCCATGGAGACAAGTTACAGGTCAGATCTGTGGAAAAGTGACCTCACTCACAGTAAGAAATAAAAAGCTAATAGAACGGTTTAATTCTAGACAGTGAAACATTCCAGGCAGGGCTCCAAAGATGAATTGTGACTAGTTGAGTATAAAAAATAATCTTTGTTATCTGGACTGTAGAGACTCTAAAACACATACGGAAAGGACATTGGCATTATTAAATCCAAATGTCAAAAAACAATGAACAATTTCCGATTTTAGACAATGATAGAACTTTATTTGTAATATTCTCCATCTAAAATCCTTCAGTCACAATATTTCAACCTGTTTTTAGTCGATAAAACTCAATGTACAAGTAATCATTTGTGACAGGCCTAATTCCAGGCAAAGCACTAACGTCACCATGGAGAAGACAGCAGACCCTCCACCAGAAAAGTGCACCTTTCTAATCATATCAATCCATAATGGAGGTTTTCCTTTTGGCTCTGCGCCTTCTCATCAGGAAATGTGCCTGACGCGATCAATCACGCAGAACTCATTTGCCAACACGTAATGTATATGTTCAGTTTGAGATTGTAGAGCCAAGAAAGAGCAGTAAGCACAGCACATAGCAACAGGACACTTGCACAAACAAACAGCACATTGAAATCCGTTCATTTTGACACTGTTTTAAATCTTCTTTTTTGCGTTAAATTAGCCCTGGTGGTCAAATATTTAATGTAGCACAACTATATCAATTTATCGTTCAATAAATGAGAGCTGGAGCAATCCTTTTCGGGTGTTTATTCTGCATTTTCTCTCTTTGCAAATAACTTCTGTGATTCATTAAACACACTAGCTAACTAAAAAATGTAAATGAAGCTAGCATTTACATTCTGCTTCATGCAAAGTCAGTGGCATGAAGTGATACATCAATATCATCGTTTATTGTGATATTTTCTGTAGCGAAATGACTTCAAAACGTGTAATTGTGCCACAGAATCTAGCCGTGAAAAGCCATATAACCCTTTTACTTTCAGTGCATGAATGTGTGACCAAATTTGAACCGATTTTTGCACGTTAAATGACTAAATAACCTCTTCCTGCGCCGAATATTGCAGCTGTGTGTGCTTCTCTAACTCTGCATGTGCACAGTTATTTCCTACAGACCTGTGTAACATCTGAGTGCTCCGTCTCACGCTGCCTAACAGCCATTAAGCAGGAAGCCCGGCCCCTGAGGAACTGTGGCTTTTATCACTGGATCAATTTCTGCACTTGGCTCTGATGCTAACACAACTTCAGGCGAGTTCTTGCCTTCTGGATTAAATATAAAAACGTATTCCAAGTTTGTACTATTTTCTTTCTGGGACACGGCTGGAAATAAACCAGGTTACAGCTCGCATTTCTGGTTTAGGATTTGGAAAATGAGGTCAGAGAACAACGTTTAGCTTGATAACGTATTAAGTTGGCTCAATTGCGGTTACAATACTAAACTAAAATGTCCAAACTAAAACACTGAATTATTAGAATGTAACTTTCAACACAAAAGAATGTCAGTTAGATGTTGGATGTCTTCTATAAAAAAATTCTGAAAAATTCTGTCACATTTCAGTTTCCAAAGTGCTGCACAGACACAAAGGGATAGTAAGTTTGATTTTCTTAAAAAACAATAAAACCAGTAAGGTCAAAACCAAGCCATAAAGCCAAATAATAAAACCATAAAATAGCAATAAATAAGGAAAACAAATTAAAATAAAAACACACAACTCATGCGGTGTTAAAAGCCAGAGAATGAAGGGGTAAAAGTATAGTGGTTATTAAGACGAGACTTAAAACACTTAAGACACGGGGGACGCAGAGAGTTCCAGAGTTTGGGGCCGACCACAGAGAAGGCCCTGTTCTCCTGGTTTGAAGTCTGGTCTGAGGCCCCATGAGCTGGAGCTGGCCCTCAGACCTCAAAGCGAGCGCAGAGGTGTAAATCTGTTTAAAGTCTTCATTTTATGCTCTGACAACAACTGACAACAATCACATATTTGCAGTTGAATAATTGCACCACTTTCTGAATTATTGTTAATGTGTAAAAATTGTTATTTTCGTTTCCTGTGGATAGTAATTCAATCTAGCAAAATCTTCCAAAGAAGTCTGACAGTTTCTGCAGCTCGCAAACATCTTGTCCAGGCTATTTTAAGAACTAAATTGTTGTTTTCATCTCAAATTGAGTGGAATTAAATGGCTGAACCTTAATTGATATAAAAAATGCATGTAGTCGAACGAGCGTGAGAAGCAGAGCTATTATGAAGAGCTACTAATTATAAGCAGCCACCTCCTCTTCCTCCTCTTCCTCCTCTGCCTCCTCTTCCTCCTCTGCCTCCTCTTCCTCCTCTGCCTCCTCTACCTCCTCTGCCTCCTCTTCCTCCGCTGCCTCCTCTACCTCCTCTACCTCCTCTGCCTCCTCTTCCTCCGCTGCCTCCTCTACCTCCTCTGCCTCCTCTGCCTCCTCTACCTCCGCTGCCTCCTCTGCCTCCTCTTCCTCCTCTTCCTCCTCTGCCTCCTCTACCTCCTCTGCCTCCTCTTCCTCCGCTGCCTCCTCTTCCTCCTCTGCCTCCTCTTCCTCCTCTTCCTCCTCTTCCTCCGCTGCCTCCTCTGCCTCCTCTTCCTCCTCTTCCTCCTCTGCCTCCTCTACCTCCTCTGCCTCCTCTTCCTCCGCTGCCTCCTCTTCCTCCTCTTCCTCCTCTGCCTCCTCTTCCTCCTCTTCCTCCTCTGCCTCCTCTGCCTCCTCTTCCTCCTCTGCCTCCTCTTCCTCCTCTTCCTCCTCTACCTCCTCTTCCTCCTCTTCCTCCGCTGCCTCCTCTTCCTCCTCTGCCTCCTCTGCCTCCTCTACCTCCTCTACCTCCTCTTCCTCCGCTGCCTCCTCTACCTCCTCTACCTCCTCTTCCTCCGCTGCCTCCTCTGCCTCCTCTGCTTCCTCTTCCTCCGCTGCCTCCTCTACCTCCTCTTCTTCCTCTACCTCCTCTTCCTCCTCTTCCTCCTCTGCCTCCTCTACCTCCTCTTCTTCCTCTACCTCCTCTTCCTCCTCTTCCTCCTCTTCCTCCTCTACCTCCTCTACCTCCGCTGCCTCCTCTTCCTCCTCTACCTCCTCTACCTCCGCTGCCTCCTCTATGTCTTCTACCTCCTCTACCTCCTCTTCCTCCTCTGCCTCCTCTACCTCCTCTTCTTCCTCTACCTCCTCTTCCTCCTCTTCCTCCTCTACCTCCTCTACCTCCGCTGCCTCCTCTTCCTCCTCTACCTCCTCTACCTCCGCTGCCTCCTCTATGTCTTTTACCTCCTCTACCTCCTCTACCTCCGCTGCCTCCTCTATGTCTTCTACCTCCTCTACCTCCTCTACCTCCGCTGCCTCCTCTATGTCTTCTACCTCCTCTACCTCCTCTACCTCCGCTGCCTCCTCTATGTCTTCTACCTCCTCTACCTCCTCTACCTCCGCTGCCTCCTCTATGTCTTCTACCTCCTCTACCTCCTCTACCTCCGCTGCCTCCTCTATGTCTTCTACCTCCTCTTCCTCCTCTACCTCCTCTGCCTCCTCTGTCGCCTCTCGCCTTGTGTTCGACTTATCATTGTCCAAGCTTCACTGTTTGTGAGATGTAATCTTGTCAGACCACTTATCTCCGCTCTGATGGTAATTAATTATCAGATAAAAAAAACAAACACTACACATAATTAAGAAAAGGACACTCAAACCTTTCAAAGGGTGTTTATAACTTATTTTCTGACCATGGAGCACTAAAAGCCTTTTTTATCAGGGTAAAATGGCTTCATAAGACTTTTTCCCAACTAAAACCATGTCTAGATGCTACTTCTTGAAAGCTTTTGTTATTCGATTATCCTGAATGACTGAGGCGTAAATATCCCGATGCAGCATTGTTTCAGGCTCGAGGCAAATGCTGAAGCACATAATGACGTTTTGTTTTGTGGTTGCAATTAGATTTGCAATTTGTGTTTTAACAATAGGAAGTAAATATTTAAACGCATCCATGAGAATTGAAAAAAGACTAAAATAGGCCTTTGAACTGACAAATTAATAAAATAATCAAGTTTGTAGAGATCTAAACTGCTGTTAGCAGTTTTTATGTAGAATACGACAGGACATGTTGTTTGGGGAGGAAATTATGGTATCGGTACTTTTATCTTGGCTGCTTCCGAAGAGTGCACACGCTTTTTTGCTCGCTCCGCTTGCTATCGCTGCTTTCCTTATTTATTTTGCTTTTTAATCAGTTTTTGTCTTCCAAACATTTTTGCTTTAGACTTTTTCAAGTAAACCAAGGATTTTAAGAACATTTTTCCAGTTTTAACGACATATCTGACGCCAGCGACATGTCCGGGCAAAGAAGGGAGAAAGACTGTGAACACTGTCGGAAATATCAACAAGAAATTAATGAGCTGAAAACACGGATATTTGTTTTGGAATCTGAAAAAGTTCTTCACGATACCATTCCTGTGTCAACCGACGGTAAGAAGAGCACACTTTTTACAAGAAAAACTGCTACTTTCAACCTAAACCGCAGTGACTCTGTGTCGTTTCCAAAACTGTCTAAAAACCAGAAAGACCAGGCTGTTTCTTGGAACAAACTTGGAGCAAAGCCTAAACGATACAAAGATAACGTGAAGTCACCTAAAATACAGCTCACCAACAGATTTTTACCACTTTCAGAGATGGAATTAAATGAAAAAAGGAACGATGACGTGGCCAAAATACAGCGAGGAGGAACTGTGCCAAAAGCCAAGGTCACACGGATTGTTTTGATAGGAGACGGGGCGATAAGTCACGTGACGCATGAAAAGATAAACACACATTATTTTCCAAGCGCCACTGTTTCTGAGATAACGTCACTCCTTCCAAATATTATGGCTAAGCATGGAGGAGCTAAACAGCTGATTGTGCACGTGGGTGCAGTGGACATGCGGCGGGAACAGACTGAAGTTTTGAAAAAAGACTTCTTGAAGTTATTCGACGTGCTTGATAAAATGGAAATCAAAACTTTCATAAGTGGACCTCTTCCAAACATCGACAGGAGGATAAACAAGTTTAGCCGGCTTCTTCAGCTGAACACATGGCTGTCCAAAGAGTGTTCCCCGAGATGACTACACTACATTGAGAACTTCTATCTATTCTAGAAACGAGAGGACCTGTTTAAGAGAAATGGCCCCCACCTATGCAGAGGTGGAGTGAGGGTGCTGACAGAGAACCTGCTCCACGCTCTGAGGCATTGGACTGGGCCTGGACAGGGTCCTGAGCAGATAGTTAGAGAAGAGAGGAATGAGAGAAGAATTCCTGCTCCATCAGCCAAAGACCGAGCCAATGTTTCAACATCAAAAGCACCACAACCTCAGCCTCCACCAAAGGATTCATCAGCAGCTGCTCCACCACCACCAGCAAAGGATTCAGCTCCAGCTGCTCCACATTCACCTCCACCGCCTCCAGCAAAGGAACAATCTTCAAAGGCCTTGGACCCATCTGTGACAAGCCCAACAACATCCCTGTCATCGCCCCTGCCTTCACACCAGCCCTGGGTTCCCCCTGCAACATCTACTCCCACTAAAGATTCATCATTCTCCTTCTCATCTCCACTCTCACCCATGGGCCTTCCCAGCCATTTTGAAAGTCTGATCAAATCAGGCATTAAGATGGCTCCACTCACGCCCAATATAGCAAGGGCTATGTCAATACTTATCAACTCTTCCCTGCACAAGCCGACTACACCAACAAAAGCCCCACCACCCATCCCCCCTCGCCTCTCACCTGGTCCCAAACTCTCCTTGGCTACAAAAGCCCCACCACCCATCCAACCTCGCCTTTTACCTGGTATCTCCCATAGCTAGGATGCACTGGGTCTCAGCGTTGCCGGGACTTATTGTCACATTAAAAATCAAACCAACCCGGGGCCCTATGTAAAAAGAGCCCCCCCTAGTGCTATTTCTGTAGTCACATCATCACACAGATGGAAAAACAAAATGCGAGTCAGGCCCAATCTGAGAAATGTGATTCATATTCCCTGTGAAAAGATAAAGCCCAGTCCCACTGAAACTAGTCTGAAACTTGCTGTGCTAAATGTCAGATCTTTATGTAACAAATCTCTCTTAATTAATAATTTTATTTCTTCTTATAATCTTGATTTTATGTTTTTAACTGAAACATGGCTTGACAAAAACACAGGAAATGTAGTTCTGATAGAATCTGCTCCACCCAACTTTAAGTTTGAATCTGAAACACGAGAAAACAAAAAAGGGGGTGGAGTCTGTGCTGTCTTTAGAGATGAAATAATTACCTGCAGGTTGTCTTTTGGGGTGTTTTCATCATTTGAGTATGTATCCTTTAAAATGGAGCTAAAACGGTCTCCATCCATTCTCTTCATTGTTTTATACAAGCCTCCCCAGCACTGCCAAGGTTTTATTGATGATTTTACTGAGATGCTTTCAGTCATATGCACAGACTTTGATGGTTTGGTCATTACAGGTGATTTCAATGTGCATGTTGATAATATTTGTGACAGAAACGCTAAAGAGCTTGATGCTGTCCTTGAAACCTTCAGTCTTACTCAGCATGTGAGAGGCCCCACCCACAGCAAAGGACACACTCTAGATCTCATAATTACAAAGGGGGTAAATATTTCAAATGTTAATGTGATCGATGTTGCTCTGTCTGATCATTTCTGTGTCTTCTTTGACCTGTCTGTTTCTCCCCAACCTCCGGTTGGTCCTGCAGTTGTTCAGCGGAGACACATAAGTGATGGCACAGGTGCACTGTTTATGGAAATGATAAACTTTGAAAATGTCTCATGTTCTAATGTAAATGATTTGTTGAACTCTGTTACATCTAGTGTTTTGAAAGTTCTGTACACCATCGCCCCTATAAAGGCTAAAATGGTTAAAAATAAGCAGAAGGCGCCGTGGAGAAATGATGATTCGGTCAGGGCACAGAAAAGGGAGTGCCGCAGGGCCGAACGGAAATGGCGCAAGTCAAAGCTCCAGGTTCAAAAAGAGATTTGCAAAGAAAAGCTGAACATGTACAACCTAATCTTATGTAGAACTAGGGAAAGATATTTTTCTGAAATAATTGGAAGCTGCAGTAACAACTCGCGTGTCCTGTTTGCCACAGTAAACAGATTAACAAACCCTCCAGCTCAGCTGCCGTTAGAACTCATTTCCACATCCAAGTGTAATGAGTTTGCATTATTCTTTAATGACAAAGTTCAGGGCATTAAAAATGCTATAAATCCCACAATGCAAAAAATTACCCTAAAACCACCAAGACACTTAGAGCTAACTCACTTTGCACCAGTAACTGACAAAACTGTCCATGAGATCATCACCGGTCTGAGTTCATCTACATGCTGCCTTGATGTGTTACCCACCAGATTTCTAAAGTCTGTGCTGAACAGTTTGTTAGCACCATTCACTCACATAATTAACATGTCGCTTCAATCTGGAACATTCCCAATGTCTTTGAAAACTGCGGTCATAAAGCCTCTCCTAAAGAAGAGCAGTCTTGATGCCGCAGTACTGAGTCATTACCGGCCCATCTCTAATCTGCCATTTTTGGGCAAAGTCCTTGAAAAGGTTGTTTACAAACAGCTCACAGATTTCCTCTTAATAAACAACTCATTTGATGTTTTTCAGTCAGGTTTTAGACCTCATCACAGCACTGAGACTGCTCTTGTCAAGGTGACAAATGACATCCGCCTGAACACTGACACGGGCAAAGCCTCAGTCTTAATTCTGTTAGATCTGAGTGCTGCTTTTGACACTGTCGATCATGGGATCCTCTTACAGAGACTAGAGGACTGGGTGGGCATCACTGGCACTGCCCTAAACTGGTTAAGGTCCTATCTGGAAGACAGGAAGTACTTTGTTGAAATTGGTAGCTGTGTCTCAGACCACATGACCCTGACCTGTGGAGTGCCCCAAGGGTCAGTCCTGGGTCCCCTTCTGTTCAACCTCTACATGCTGCCGTTGGGTCAGTTGATACGCAGTGAAAATGTGTCCCATCACAATTATGCAGACGACACTCAGATCTATGTTTCACTATCGGCAGGTGACTATGGACCAGTAGATTCACTCTGTCACTGCATCCAACAGATCAGTGTGTGGATGCAAAACAACTTTCTCCAGCTGAACTCAGACAAGACTGAAATAATCGTTTTTGGCCCACAGAAACAAAGAGAAAGTGTTAGCGGTCACCTCCAGAGTCTCGCTCTAAAACCTACAAACCAAATTAGAAATCTGGGGGTAATAATGGACTCAGACTTGAACTTTAATAGCCACGTCAAATCAATAACATCAGCAGCTTTTTACCATCTAAAAAACATTGCCAAAATCTAAAATATAGTGTCAAAACCAGATTTAGAGAGACTTATCCATGCGTTTGTCTCCAGTAGATTAGACTACTGTAACGGCCTGCTCACTGGTCTCTCCAAACGAGCTGTAAAACAGCTGCAGTACATCCAGAACGCTGCTGCTCGGGTCCTGACTAGAACCAGGAAGTATGATCACATTAGTCCTGTTCTCAGGTCTCTGCACTGGCTCCCTGTGGCTCAGAGAATAGACTTTAAAGCAGCTCTGCTTGTGTACAAGTCTCTCCATGGCCTAGCACCAAAGTACATCTTGGATATGTTAGTGCCATATGAACCATCTCGGACTCTGAGGACCTCAGGGACCGGCCTCTTGCTGGTGCCCAGAGTCAGGACAAAACATGGGGAATCTGCGTTTCAGTTTTATGCAGCTAAAATCTGGAACAGTCTTCCTGAAGATGTGAGACAGGCTTCTACTCTGACAATGTTCAAATCTAAGCTAAAAACAGTTTTGTTTAGCTGCGCATATGACTGAAAGGATTTTTTCTTTGCACTCTTCTCTTTTGTTTGTGATTTTATTAGTTTAGAAAATCAGTTGGATTGATAATTTTTAATTTAGTTAATTTTATTGTATTTCTGTTTCTGTAATTTCTTTGTGATTTGAATGCATTTTTCCTGCTGTGAAGCACTTTGAATTGCCTTGTGTATGAAATGTGCTCTACAAATAAACTTGCCTTGCCTTGCCTTGCAGCCTTTGGGATTTGCTAATTGCGTCCATTTAAATTGTAATTTTTATATGATGAATTCATAAATTAATAGCAGCCCTAGGTTGCTGAATGTCCCACACCACTCTCTTCCCATTTAATGCTACTGTTGTCCTGCCTTTGTGACAAAAAACAAGCAAACAAATCATTATAATTTGAATCTTGGACCTGATTCTAAACACAACATGGAAGGTGTGAATCAGCTCTTTATCCCTCTGTGCGTCGAGTTAAACAGAGGAGCCTCTGGTTCTTAATCTCATTAGATGTTTCAGTGTGTAGTGCAACATAAAGATCCTTCTCTTAAAGGATCTAATATCGGCCTAATCTTCTTCTTAACACAGGATAATCCCCACTCTGACTGTGTGTGGTGGACCACTGTGGACAGGATTAGAGCACTTAAACTCACACATTTGTCATTTTACCTGAGTTGGCTGAACTGTATTGTTCCCCTTGTGAATACTAAAGCATTGATTAGGCATTGACACCAAAGAAGGGGAAGTCTGTGAGGAAATGACAGCTGTATTATTATTAACTGATTATTTAATATTGGCTCTATCTTTGTGTGAATATAGGAGTCTGTATTGCACATGTTTAGCATTGGCCTTTTTTTCCCTTCAGAAAATTGTAACAGATAAATAAACTGATTTTAAATTGTGACACAAAAGATGAAAAAGTGAAAAACAAATTCCTGTAAAAAGCTCAGAAACGTCCTTCTAAAATAAAGTATTTAAGCGCATTTAAGAAAGTGAAAATGATTCCTGCACAAATTTGTTTTTTACAACGTGCACAATTTGCCTTTACATATTTGTCATGGATTGTAAGTAACAAAGCAAAAACATAACTTACATTTGTAATAACAGCAGTCCCCTTTCCAGATAAATGCCTCTCCACATAGTCCGACGACAGGAGATCACTGCAAAGGAAAAGACAGAGTTCAAATGTTTGTGGATTCATGTCTCGCTCATCAGTTTGTGCTGTGATGTCAAACTGTTATAGTTTTATTGTGGTGGCATAAAACCTCAGCACATCACATTCTGACTAATTGAGAGCAGTGCACGAGAGATTAGGCTATTTTCAGCACACAAATACAATTATCCAAAGCAGCCCATCAAAAGGGGCTCCAAGTCTTGCACTGTCCTGTTATAATCTTCTATTATGTATGGAAGGATGTGAGTTATTTATCTATACTTTTATATGTGTAACTCTGCTACTCTCTGTGCCTCTTAATTGCCCCTTGGGTACAAATAAAATTATTCAATTCAATTTAAATACATCTAGAACAGTCAGGACCCAAAGATTCTCAGAGGTATAGAAGGATGTATAGAAAAGAGGTTCAAATTTGATTGTGTGAATTTCAATGAAAGCATGGAATGTTAATTGCTTCCATAAAGTATTTTATAATCATTACAATTCTATAACATCTTTATTAACCATAAAGTAATTATGTTATGTTATAAAATAGGAGTCGCTGGGAGGAATCACCGATCCAAAACACCAACACAGAATAGTAATGTTCATAAATTCCATTAAATATAATTAAACTTTCTATAGTGCTCTCCAAGGACTCACCAGTAGAGGTGACTTTTAACAGAACCCATGAGGGATTTCCTACCTCAACTTTACCCCAACTACAAAAAGGCCTTGATTTCTAAACCACTAGTCACTTTTGGACTGGTTTGACCAACTTCAGCACGAGCCAAAACACTTGGTGAAACATAAACATAATTCCACACATAAAGTTGCAGATAGGAATGCCAAGATTATTCATTTCAGATAAACATATATACGCCAAAAACCTCTAAATACATCTGGCTGTTTATGTGACAATATCATTACTTTTTCATCCAGAAAGTTTGATTTCATAAAGCTAGTGAGGGAAGAGTATCCATAAGACTTGTGAAAGAAAGCAAATCAATGTTGCTATGTCATAGTGTCAACAATTGTAAATAATTGTAAAATTGTGACGTTACAACAATAATTGTAACACTGAAATTAGATTTTTTGACATCAGTGGCAGATATTTTCCAAAAATATTCCCTGCAGCGCCACAAAAGTGAGACCAAACATCAAACGGGGGAACAACTTACGCCCTGAATCCCCTGCACATAAAAATAAAATATATCGTGCGCATCAAGGTGGAGGCATGAATACTGCAAGGGAACGAGAGAGAATGGAGGGATGGACATAAATAAGGCGAATGAGTGCGTGTGCTTTCTCAGCAGAGCCATAGATCCCAATGGAGAGCCACAGTGCAGGCATAATCAGCGACAGAGATGTATGGGCTGCGGCCGCATACACGCGGGAAAAGTGAACGGGTAAGCAGCAGCAGCAGAACAAAAATAAGATGACATAAACGCCTCGGTCCAGAATCTCTTCCGACTCAACGTACGTGCAGAAAACACAGCCAGAGACGTACTACAAAACGTTGCTGCAATGTAAATAGTTACATCAGCACAGTGCTTATTTTGGTCTACCTTTGCTGACTCAGTGGATTATGATATGCAAAAACAATACACCACTAGAGAACTGCGATTTGTACAAGGCGTTTAAGTTGACGGCCGAGTAAGATGTAGCCAAAATAAAGGTGTTGATCAAACTATGTCAGGGGCCAAAGAGGAACAAAACATAAAAACAAGAACTTTGGACGTTTTAGTACAGTACAATGAAAAAGGAATATATAAGAATTCAATTGTGTATAAGTGGGACCAAGGGAAATTAGGCTGCAGAAAAACAAGGTCATGTTGCTGACTGCATGAGAGATGACATAATGCTTTTAGACAAACAAAACATGCCAAAATAAAAGATTGTATCCTCCATTTTATTCTATTTCAAGAAGCAAGAATTGATTTTCCCCGTCACACCTGACAACGAAATTACATACATAAGCATCAATCAATCAATCAATCAATCAGCGTGTGTAATTGTAGAAGTGCAGGTCTGCTGAAACATATATTCACTAATGTAAGGAAGGCACGTATAGCATGTAAACACAACAACATGACAACATTTTCATTGAGGGAAAAGTGCGGATTTTGTTTGCGAGATACAGACTAAAGTAAACTCTTAGTCTTCATTCAAGTGGTCTCTAAACATGTTCATAAAAAGTCCACGTCTGATATTTCACCTGGAACCTTATTTTTTCAATTAGTCGAATAGTCAAATGATTGTTTATATTCTTCATTCAGACTTTTTGAATACATTTATCAACTAATTAAAGGTTGAAATATGGTGATGGTGATTGAAGGCTTCTTAAAATATGGAGAATATTTAAAAAGAAAGTGTATTATTATGATAAAATATATACCACTACAATAACTGAGGCCCACACTAAATGTGATGTTCTCTATATGAAACATACATGTTACAGACTGCACTGGCCCTGGGTTAACAAGCACCCTTTACCCCTGGTGTGGAGTGAAACATGTTTATATTATAAGAGCAGCATGACTATTAGTAAAACAACACTAAACTCTAACATAGATGTTTCATGGTGATGTTTATTAAAGACCTATATTATATAATGAAGGTGTAAACACTTAAGAATTGCACAGGAACACATGTTTTCAGGGTTTGGCAAATATTTTGAATCTCCCCTCGTACTGGGGGGACATGACATAAAAGTTCAAAGTTGATTTAGTGTAATATTTTAGCTTCAAAGCCTGATATCAAACAGCCTCTTCAGTCATGTGATGAGCAGAGTCTGCAGCAGAGCCTGGTCCTCTGGGTGTGCGTTTTAGGCCTGTGATGTCTGCGCTCTTCTCTAATGGACCGCCCCGATAACACATTTCAGCTTTAATTGTTACAGGATTTAAATCATTTATTGGACAAAGACGCAGGCTCTTAATCAGACTACTGTGCCCCTCCCCCACGCCCAAACAAACAGAGTCACCCCCTGTTTGAGTTAACGTCATATACAGAGACAACTTACTGTAATGAAGCAATGGGCCGCTTTGAAGGGAACACCAGGGGAATAGTGTCTTGTCAACTTTGTTTGGTGGAACTAAGGAGGTCTCATAAACAGGCTTTGGCTCACAAAAAGATGAAAAGAACTGCTTAAAGGTGCGAAAGCAAATGTTTAATTGTTAGGTATGTTTTGTCTATAATACAGCATTGTTCCTAAATGCAGGACAAAGAGCCAATTAAAATGTAAAACGTATATTGAAATCTTTTGTGTGAACAGTGATGATAATTATAGAAAAATGTATAAATATTTCTGGATTATTGTGCTCCATTTTACAGTCCTTACTTTGTCTGATATTTAAATCTCAACTGATACATTGAATGACATATTTTAGCACTATTCTGTTGGATTGAAAAGTTATCATTATTGAGAAACTTAGAACAATTTCAATATAAATATTTGTATATGACAACTCGTATACATACTAATATCATATATACTATATCTCACATACAAATGTATTATATTGTGCGACAAGACTGTGCTGTAACACTTATCCTACTTTTAAAACAGCATGAAACCTCTCACAACACACTTTCTCTCTAAAATAACTGCTACCTTCATTGTTTAAGATTTTTTGTCCCCATCTCACAACACACTTTCTCTCTAAAATAACTGCTACCTTCATTGTTTAAGGTTTTTTGTCCCCATCACCATGACGACGTTTGTTTCAGAGCCAGTGGTCAATCACAGCTGTCAGTCAGAGCGAAGGTTTCACTTAAGCCTGCACAGTTTCAGATACATTTACATAGTAATCACAAGCCTCGCTCTACTTCACGTCTAATGCCAGCCAACTCTCACTCAGTCTGAGCTTGAAAATGGAAAAACACTTATTGAGCGGGTGCAAAGAGTCTGCAGAGCTCGGAGCGGTGGGATCCGTCTGCTTGTCCATCACGTCCAACTCCAGCGGAACATTTTACTCCGGAGTCGCTTTTATTGTGACGAGTGCTGAGCCAACACAGTGTGGAACTTTTTAGTCCAAGAGTCTGTCGCTTAGCACCACTTTGGCGATTGTGGTAAAAGGCAGACACATAATAAGAGTGATGGGGCTATTCATGGCTTTCAGTCACACTACCTTTTCCTTGTTATGAATGCCATTTTGAAGACATACTTTTAATTGTTATACGTTAAGTCCCAATTTGTATCACTTTGACGTCTGACTCCGTGGATAGTGAATGGAAAGTCTTTTTGGAAGGATTTGTTGACACCCACAAACCACTGGGTCAGCAGTTCAAATATCACCTGACTGCACACTGTGTACTGCAAACATGGCTTCATAAATTAAGATGGAGAACAGGAGCTTACATTGTCACAGCAGCTGAGGCTTGAGTGCTAAGAAAATTCCTGTTTTCACCTCCCTCCTATCCCTGCCCATGTGTCTGTACTTACTTACTGAAATTAAGACGCAGAGTGACAATTCTACAATGTCACGTTGCCACTTTTCACAAATAAATGCATGTAAATACAAATCTGTTGCTTGATACAGAGAAATGTCCCAATGAAGAGGCGGAGCTTATCAGTTCTGCAGTTTTGAACAGAAAGTCAATGGACCTGTTTCTAAGCCATTATCAATATTGCAATGTGAATGAACAAAATGTAAAATGGTGATCTACTTATGTTATACTTCAATACTAAGAAACAGAAAAAGCATAATATGTCTCCTTTAAAAGCGTACTGCACAACACTTCACTGTATTTGGTGCAGTTGCAGTTGCAGTAAATTCAAGAAGCTGCACTTTGCATAATAATGATGAAACATCCCTAAATGGACAGGTGCCAGTCTGCTGTTTGTGTAAAATAATGTTTCCACACTGAATGCTGTTATTGGAAACTTTGAAAACTGTAAATTTATCCCTTGAAGCTTCACAAAATTTAATCAGAAATGCCTGAGCAGAGCAGTTTCAGGTTTTCTGAACTCTGGAGGCTCTAGAGAGAGAATGGGTTGCAGATGTGTTTTATATTGTTACATTGTTTGACTTCTGTCTGTTTTTAAATGTTCTATATGGATCTCTCGAGTCTGAAATTTTATTTGATTTTTGAACCTTTGAAACTCACGGCTTCAAGTCCTTTCAAATGACAACAATCACGCCTTTGTGGTTGAATAATGGCACCACTTTCTGAAACAGTTGTGAAGGATAGGCCAGATAATTACAGAAATATTAATCATAAACCAGGTCAAAACCTCTGCAATCCGACAGTTAAAAGGAAAATTCAACCATAAAATTGTGACCTGTGCTCCACCTCAATTTCAAACCGGTTTCTAGTATGTTGTGATATCACGTGAATGTAACCTTTTCTACATAATTCAGGGTCATTATGTTGACGGCAAAAGTACAAATTTACATTAGAATAAAACCACAAACAAAACATCCAAAACAAATCAATGCCCGCACACAGCCGGCATGTGCCTCTGTCCCCTGTCTGGATCTGTCATTTAACCCTGTCATAAAAGGGTGAAGCTACACAAAAGAGCAAGACGTGTGCTGTGTCAGGGGTCTGAAAAGGGGGAGGGGAAAGAGCATTGAAGAGAAAGAGGAGAGATGGAAAGGTGGATAACGAAATACAGATTTGAAAAGCAGAATAGGTTTGCGTTGTGTCTGTGGGGAACGCTACAGCTGCATTCACCTGCCCCGGCCCCGGCCCCGGCCCCCCGTCCTCTCCCACTGAGGCCTCATTAAAGGTCTCCTGGCTGTAATTCATTCATTCACCAATCACTTTACATCAGTGCTTGGGGAAAACTGGAGCTTACAAAGAAGAAGAAACATTACAAAACAAAATATACTGCCTTGTCATTACAACAACAAAAAATAACTGGTACAATGTTTGTATAATTCATGTGTTTTGAGGACTTTTGATCATTCAAAAAATATTGTGTTTTGTATAGGTAATTGCTAAGGCAATAGCTAGATTGTCATCACTAAAACCATTGAATGCCCGAAAATATGCATATTTTTAAACTCATTTTCTGTTCAAATGGCTATTCAACTATCCTGATTCCCTGATCCTCATTTTAATATAGAATTGTGGTTTTAAGCTAATTTCTACACTGTAAGATCAATAACGTTTTATGTTTTATGTAAAATTAGATGAGAACAAGGCTAAAACAAAAGTACAACAATCTTTATATTTCATCATAAAACACTACAATACACTCATGTGCAAATCGGTGCCAAGAAAGAATATACAGGAAGAGAAGGAGTGTGTGACATGGCAAACAATAATAATATCACAATTTTCTTGGAGTGTGATTGTATCACGATTCTTATACAGTTTATTTTTGTATTGCCTTTTAGAGGTAAAAAAATCATCTTCTTCTGCAGAAAGTCGCTCTCGATGGGCGAGAAAAAGCTGCATTGAATACAAAAATTGTGAATAACGACGTGACGATTTCACCTAAAATTGTCACAGAGATGAGTCTTTTAAAAAATCCTTTAAAAATATATAAATAAATCAAGATAAAATGCTTGTGATGCTGCTCTCTCTTATAGCGTTCCGCCCTACAGTCCAAATCGAGAGGGCTGCTGAATTATGCATCGACTCCAGTGAAGCTGCATGCATCAAACAAACACGTGGAGCGATGGCAACGTGCAAGACTCTTCACTGCTGCTGGTAAACACTGACTTTTGGCAACATCAAAATAAAACCTTGTTAGAGAATACAGTATGTTTAGATAAATGGGCATCGCAGATCAAATAAGTTTGTGCTCTTCTGTTGAATAAAGTCTTGCTCCTGTCTGCGTCTGCTGGCTGTGTATTTCTTTGTATTGGTTAATCCTTTCAGATGGAGGTGGTTGGGGCTTTTATAAAAAGGGGGGAGGTCTAAGAAGATGGTATAAGAAAGCTTTTAAGGGGTATAAATGGTACCTTGTGAAATTCTGAGATAACTGTGCTCACCAACAGTATTGACTGACAGATCCTAATCAACAGCGATGGAATTGTATTGGTCATTTCTTCACCAATAATACTGATACTGGTATTGGATATTGTTGCTGATCCAGAAAACAAAATGCTAGATTGATTGAGTATTGGGTATCGGTTCCATGATATGAGTTCAGCTGTTATCCCGGAGTGGCTATTATCGGTAGTTGGATGTTATAAAGACTATAACTGGCTGAGGTTGGGCCAGAATGTCTCGTAATGATTGAACTTTTATTCATACAAAGCTGTTTTCTGTGGTAACTTCAGAACCACAGTCACAGCTGGGCCAAGTCTCTGTTCAGGCCCATTCAAACTCCAGTCAAACGGCCTCATTTCAAAACACAACGCAACACGATGACTCGAGCGCTAAGTTATGTGTGACTCTGTTTGAACATAAAGACTACAAATAAGTGAGCAGTGTATAAGAGTATATTCAGGAGGAGAAATAACTGGGCTATGTGTTTGTTGGATAATGTTTGAGCTTTTATAGGTAAGAAACCGTTCTGTACTTGAAGCATAAACAACATTCAGATAAAACATTTGGATCATTGTTATTTGTCAATCGTTAACGTATCTACAATATATAATATTAAGCTCTTTTAACTCTTTTTTAAATTTTTTTTTTTTTTACTGTTAATCTCTGTTTTTGTCTGTCGCCTTTCAGATTTAATGTCTAATGGGTTGTAATGTCAAGTGATGCATCTGATGTTGTCTGCCTTAGGACAAAGGATGAAGTTATGCTATGCTTGCTAACTCTGGCATGTTTATGTTGAAGCTGCCTGCTAGCACCTAATAAGCACCTAATATGTCCTAATTCAAACAAATAATTACATTCAACAACCTGGGCCTTTCTGTGTGTGTGAGTCTACACGCTTCTCCCCAGTGTTTGTGTGGGTTTTGTTCCAGGCACTCAAGGTTAAATCCTCCTCAGTACTCCTGGCCAAGCTGATCTGACAAGGTCGCCCCAGCGGCATTGAAGGATGGGTCAAATGCAGAGTGAATTACCCTCCCCTTAATAAAGTATACCTTAACCCAGTGGTTCTCAATCTGTGGGTTATGATTTTATGTCAGGGGGACCCCAGATGATATGGAGTGAATTTGAAAATTGATAATAGTCTTGAATAAGGCTTGACGACCTTCAAATCCAGTGATAAATATACTTTATTTTTTGTTGTTAACCCTAACACCTAACACCTAACCATATCTCCTCAAAATAAAATCAAACATTAGATACAAGGCTTCTTTATCACTTTGGGAGTTGCCCACTTTTTATTCTATGTTGGAGTTGTTGTTTTTAGGGTCGCAACTGAAAAAGGTGTAGAACCACAGCCTCAACATTACATCAACCTTACTTATGACATAATTAAAAGCTCAGAAAATCCAGTTTGGCAGAAGGTGGGACATCCGAGCACTTCTCTCTGAAAACTCGCTCACATATAATATCTATGTTCTCCATCTTTGCTGCACCTACTCACGCCACCCACCCGCGTTCAAGGATGCATGAAGGACACCATCGCACGTTCTTTTTGACTTTCGTCCATCCCTTCTTCACTACTTCTGTCCTCCACCTCCACCGCTCTGTGTTTTTCTCATTAAGTACACAGTAAATCAGATCACGCCTCGCTGAAATAAATTACAGAGTCGAGGACAGAGGAGGAGAGAAGAGAGGCAGAGGAGGGGAGACGGAGAGGTGGAGGAGAGGGAGTGAAAGAGAGGGCAGGAGAGTCAGTTATGAGGGATAGAAAAGAGAGCGAGGAGGGAAAAAAGAGGACAGAAATGGAGGGAGAGAGGCGAAAGAGACAGGGGGAGGCACTGACCGAGAGAGGGAGGGATAGAAGGATAACGGTGAGGCAAATATAGAGAGCAGATATAGGTGGAGAGATAATGGGGGAGAGAGTGGAAGAGGAGGAGAGAGACAAAGAACAAGGGAGGAGGAGGGGGAGGTGAGAGAAAAAATGAGTGAGAAGAGACAGGGTGAGGAGGAGAGGGATAAAGGGGGAGGGAGGAGGATAAACAGTGATGAGGGAAAGAAAGGAGAAGTGGAGAGACAAAGAGAGGAGAAGAGAGAGAAAGGTGAGGACAAAGGAGGAGAGGAAGAGAGGAAACGAGAAAGGGAGAGAGATAAGGGTGAGGATAATATGGAGAGGTGATAGAGGAGGAGAGGTAGAGAGAAATAAATGGGGAGGGAGGAGGAGAAACGGGGAGAGAGATAAGGGTGAGGAGAATATAAGATAAGATAGGATTAAAGACAGTGATGAGGTGGAGAAAAGACGACAGAGAGAAAAGAGGAGGAGAACGATAGAGACTGAGGGAGGACAGAGAAAGAAAGAGAAGGCGGAGGAGAAAGAGAGAGATAAAGGTGAGGCACGTAGGAGTTAAAAGAGGAGGACACAGCGATTAGGGATAGAGAAGAGAGAGCGGCGGGATATGGGTGAGAGAGTGGGGGGGGGCGAGCATGTAACGATGTCACCAGGCGAGGGGGAGGGACACGTGGGCCAGTGATGAACGATCTCCGAATGGGACGGGGGAGAGGGCTAAATCATGTATATGTGACGAGCGGTGTTCGAACAAGCTGCACGTGTCACGGGTGTGCAGGTGTGCGCCGGGGAACAGGGAGCGGCTCGTGTGGGAAATAAGGATGAAATCATGAGAAAATGTTGTGATACGAGTTTGTCCTTGTGATTCTAGGCCAAAAAGCAACTTTGTCCACCATTCTAATCCCAGCTGATGTGACCAAAGGCCGTCTTGAGTCAGTTTAGTGTTGTCACGAAACCAAATTTGATTTCAATACTAAGGAACAGACTTGATACTAAATGTCTCTTTTTTTAATACAATAGACTGCAACTTGTATCACATAAGGTAAGGTAAGGTAACTTTATTTGTACCCGAGGGTAGATTTGGTTGCAGATAAAAAAGAGTGGGCTGCTCACACACACATAGACAACATTAATGACATTGACATGATGATTAATGACAAAACGGACAGTGACATAACAGAGACGACTAGTGCTCCAGACATAGAGACATGGATAACAAGTGTGCAAACAGTTATTAGTGTCAAAATACAGCGGATAAAATACAGAGTAAAAGCCATCTTAGATACAAAACACTAGTCCAGAATAAATAAATAAATAGATTAAGAAGGCTGTACAGTCCATATATTAATAAATTAGTGTGCAGTCTGACCATTTGTTGTCTGTAGTCTGGCTATTTAGTATTATAGCCAGACTATAGACTAGAAATGGTCAGATCACATATTAAAAGTATATTCTCAAATGTTGCCATGTGATCCAAGACCAGACTAAAACTATTCAGGAAAAGTCCAACTTTGTCTTGTTTATTTCATTTTTCAACATTGATATTTATAGCAAAGTGTAGTTAGTTTTATTTTTTAGTTTGTGTCAATCCATTCAGTTCAGTGTTGTGAATTACTACAATACTAACTAGTGTCATTCTCCCTGTGCGTCAAATAAAGCAGACACATTTTCCCAATGGTACAATTGTAACTTGACCAGTCGGAAATGTTAAGTATAATTGAGAGATTAAGCAGATATTATACCTTTATGTTTTCTTCAGGAACACATGACACAGGCAGTGGCTTCACAGTGTCCGAACTCATGATACAAACATTCTAATTAGGCCCGAGCGCCACAAGCTGGCGAGAGGCCTATTAATCTCGTAAGGCCGTGCGAAGCACGGCTGCGAAAGTGCGCACGTAGTGCGCACGAAATCGAGCGTGAAGCGCTCGCCCACTTCCAAACACTCACTAACGCACTCCTTCACTCATGCACGCCCCGTGCATACTAATTAGTAGTAGGAAAATGGAACATTACCATTACCGCACTAAACGAGCACTTTACATTGAGATCCCCATATAAAGCACTCATTTGCGCTAAGTAGCTCACGAATACGTTCCCCATCTCTTGCATGTTCCGTGCATATAAGCATGTAATGCAAAAATTGAACATTATTACTGTATAGAGGGCCAAAAACACAAAGTGGGCGGAGCCCACTCAAAATTAACGAAAGTACCCGTCAGTGACCAGGGACCCACACCATGAGGTAGGAAAGCGCGAGCGCTTTCCGAAAATGTATAGTTTATGATATTTGAAAAATGGGAAACATTGTTTTCGCATCGGAATATTATTCTTTCTTCTTCTTCTTCTTCTTCTTCTTCTTCTTCTTCTTCTTCTTCTTCTTCTTCTTCTTCTTCTTCTTCTTCTCGGGACCAACCCCCCTATTTTTCACCCAGTGAACATTGACGAAAAGTCACAAAAATGTTCACGCCTCTAAAAATCGTGCCTCTCTACATTCTGGCTATTTCCCTTTTCTAAAATAAAAAAAATTGGCGCGTCAGCGCCCCCAAATGTACCAAAAATGCATTGAGAGATGGGAAATGACCCAAAAAAAATCTGATCGTAGAATCATGAAATTTGGCGCAGAGGTAGATGGTGACAAGAGAAGTAAAAAATATTATTACGGCAACGCCGTCCGCCCAACCAAATGTCGGCCATATTGCTTCAAAAATGGCTAAACATGACTTCGGAGTTTTTCCAAACGTCGTACTTTTACGAACTCCTCCCAGGGCGTTGGCCCTAAAAAGCTGAAATTTGGTGAAAATGCTACTGAGGAGTGGGACATCAAAAGTTATCCAAATTACATTGATACCTCTCACGGTCTCTGTGCGGCGAAGCCGCAAACTGTAGCTAGAATTTCAGAAATCTCCCATATTTAAAATTTCTGCCGTTTGCGCAGATAAAGTCCGAATTGCGTCAAATTAGAATCAGTTGTTAAACTCTTTGCCCTAAACCTACTCGAAGTGAAATAAATTCATTTGGCGCCACAGCGCCCCCTACAGATTTTATATGGAGGTTAAATGTTTAGTTTTGCGAAATTATATGAAATTTGACACACAACTCAATTTTAGCATCCCCATCAAAAAAGTCAATGAGACCCATGTCATAATTGTTATGGCGTTGCCGTAACGATGACCGAAACCTTCCATGTTATTCCAATGGGGAAATCGCCAGAACATGTTTACACTTTAGACTTTCACAAACTCCTCCCAGGGCGTCAGCCCTATTAACCTGAAATTTGGTGAGACTCATCTTCAGGGGTGGACCATCAAAAGTTATCCACATTTTCATTCAAAGAGTCACGGTGTCTGTGCGGCAAAGCCGCACATTTTGCCAAGAATTCAAAATAAAATAGCTTTTTGATGGTAAAACAAAGGGGAGAAGATGTGACAGCGTCACAGATTCAGCAGTAGGCGTAATAAAAGGACAATTGGGGCGCGTTAGCGCCCCCTCCTCTTGCGGCGTGGCGGCGGTGTGGCGGCGGCGTGGCGAGGGCCGATCATTGCCGCTTGCGGCTATATTTTCAACTAAATTTTTAATTTTCATCACAAAATAAAAGCCCTTTCTTGAATTTTACCCTAAGGTTTATTACTGATATAGATCCAGACGAGACCAAAACTATTCAGAAAAGGTCACATTTTGTCTAATTTATGTGCTTCTTTCCAAGTTTCTTCTAGTTTCAGTAGTTTAAGTATTGATTCATATCTAGGTTTTGATACTTTTCGACAACCGTAGTTCCCAAAAGATACTAAACGCCATAAATAAGATAATAAATGTAAAATGCTCATCTTTATCATGTCAGTGCTATCTAAATCAAGCATTCGATTCCGTTTAAAATATATACATATTTACCAGCCCAGCGCTGACTACTACTGATATATAACATGTCAATACTTTTCCAACAAAGGGGGGAAAACGGCAAATTAAGATGAGTTATTTTTGTGCTACTTTCCCTTAATTCTCTTAAGTATTGATCTTCCACTCTTCAGCCGGAGCCTCATTTCTTTCAATCTGTTCTCGTTAGCTATAATTAAGACAACGCTTCACGGTCTCCTCTGCACCTGGGACCACAAACACTCATTCAAACGTACAAGTATTATTAATGCATTTGCGCTCATTCATCAAAACCTCAAAATAAAACCATGTTCATTCACTCATTTGGAGAAAACTGACTACATCCTATCTATTCAAGAAGATAAACGATATATTTAGCAGAGCGTGTGAGGAGAATTAGCATAATCGAGTCATCAGCAGACAGCGCGTTGGACAACACATGCCACAATAAGAAAGTGTGCTCTTAACTCTCTGTGATACAGCGATATTTAGTCACACGTGATCCCAACAGCCTCATCACTGTTACAATCTCAGTGAAAGGTTGTAGGAAAGACCTGTGTTAGGACATTTGATCAGCTAATTGTGGCAAGTCGACTTGAAAAAACATTTGGAGCAGTATTTTGATCATCATAACCATTATCTGGACTATACAGACTCTTTAACACATACAGAAAAACCTTTTTATCACAAAGACAGCGGCATTATTAAATCTAAATGTTTAAAAAAATCAAAAACATTATGTATTTTCATCCATAATTCACTTTATTTGTAAATGTTCTCCATCTAGAAGACTTCAGTCCCCATACTTGTACCTTATTTGTTTGATAATGTATTTTTAAAGTCTCAATGTACAATAGAAATCACAGTTTGACCGTGTTGACTTCTAAAGTAATTGTTTGGTGCAGCCCTAAGTTCTATGACAGTGCCTGGTCAAGATTGATTTATTTGTGCTGGATTAAATTTGTATTGGCCTACAACATGTTGACGTAAAACCAGACAAAATAGGTTGTCTGAAGTTATGGTTAAGATCCTTTATAACAGGTAATGTTCGCCAACACTGACAGTAGTTTATTGCATATTCTTTACTTACTTGGATCTCGTTAGTGGTCACTAAATTGACAGGTAAAATACTAATACAAAGCAGTTTCCATTACACATTTAAAATACCAAACCACAAATACAAAAAAACATTCTAATACTACAAAAATACTTAATAGAAATAGAAATATGTCAGGTCTGCACTCACACACTCGCACACTTTTTGCCTTTATTTTATTTGGCAATTTAAAAAATGTCAAATGGTGCAGAGGATGTCAAAAGCTATTGTTTTAGAATTCAAGAATAAAGATTTGAACTATAGTCATAAAACCAGGTTTGGGACAATCAAAATACACTTTAGTCTCACACAACCCTCACATAAGGTCAATAATCTTATAAATGCATTTCTCTTGTTTTTTTGGCCCCTCGGAGGCATCTATTATTCAGCGTGAGCAGGTGGGCGGGGCGGGTGCGACGCGGATGGTGAATGCGTGTAGTAATGATGCTGCTGGTTTGGGAGGGGGTTTAAAGTCGATGATTTTTTTTGGGAAAACCCCCCTCTCAAACCGGGCCCATGAATATCTAAAAGTGGGCGTGTGCAGTGGGAGGACAAAGACCGGCGTCGACCCCCTCCAGACACCTCACACGCGCGACACGCTTCATGTGCCGGTGCCTCGTGTCCAAACGTGTCCCCAATGAAACACAATGAGCTTGTTTAATATGAAACTGCAGGGCGTGTAAATTAACTGTCATCTATTCAATATACTGACCTTTCAGACAGACATTAGAGCAAAAAAAACTACCATTAATATTACTTCAAATGGTTATTTTTGGTATATTTAACAGTGTTCTCAAGATACTAACATGCCAATGCTTAGAAAAAGGCTCTATAAAGCGTTTAAATGACAGTGCATACACCTGAACGTGGGCTCTCTTAATGGTGTTTAACAAGACTGTAACTGTGATGTGTTTATCCTGTTTTTAACTGACAAATTTCTCCAATAGCGAGACAATAACGTATGTTCCATTGTATTGTTTTGTGTTGAGGATACAGATTTTGACATGCCTACAATGATGACTGTAGTAGTTTCTTTAATCTTACATATGGGCTCATAAACGTTCTTCTTTACTGTAGATAAAGACCATTTGTCCAATTTATGTTTGTTTTTTAACTAATCAAAATACTTCAAATGAGTATCTTGTAAATATAATAAACTAACACTGAGAGCTAACAAACAAGAAGCAGTTTAGGCCATTTAGTACTTAGTATTTCGACTGCAACTTCTGGTAACACTAGGCAAAGCATAAAAATAATGTTAACACAATTATTACTACTAATCCTACTGGAACTACAACTACTAAACAGTTTTTTTGCCTCTCATGAAGAACTGACTTCCTCTTCGATTTTTAAATGTATTTATTAAGACTACCGAAGAAATCAAAGCCGACTTGGTAACAGGCTGACCACCCTTGTTGTTATTCAGAACCACAAACGCAGCAGGGCCAAGTCTCCTCCGGTAAACAAAATGTGGTTACATTTATTCTTCGGTCAGTTTCAGCACATCCTCGCTCCCAAATACAACGCAACACGATGACTCAGGCGCTGAATTATGTGTGTGATAAAATAAATAACGGAGTGATTTAGTGTTAAGGATGAACAATGCAGTGGAAGTCAACACATTTAAGGTCTCCCAGATACAGACCTACAAAATACACCTCACAACCAATTAGGGGTGGGAGATCTATGTGGTTTTAAAGATCAAAGTTGGCCTCTTGAAAATAAACCAAAGTTGTGTATTGTTCCTTGTTGAATATGTTAATGTAACAATAATATATGAATTATAAAAAGCAAGTAACGGATTGACCCAAATATCAGAGCACTTTCAATCAAATACATAAAGTGGTATTTATAAAGTGGTAACGCGTGACTTTTCATGTGAATGGCCAAAGTTTAATCGGGTTACAGTTATGTTTGCCAATATCGTCAACACGTAGAGCAAATAAAAAGCCCGGACTCTCAAATTCAACGCAGGATAAGTTTGAGAATGAGCGCAGCACAAGGTAAAGACAGGAAGTGTGGAAAGAGAGTTGTTCCATTAGCAGCAGCGTGATCAATACTGGCGTCTAACACAGCTGCACTCCGGCCCTTCTCGGAAATCACTTTCTATTATGATGGGTCCTTTAAATCAAGCACACAACAGCAGGCCTGCTTAAGCCGTACAAATACACACATAGAACAAACTCGCTGAGCCATTCCAACGCTACGAGCTGGAACAAGAAAATTAAACCGTTTGAAAAATCCCCTGGTTAAAATAAACCACTGTTTTATAAGATTAAGTTTGGATTTTGATGCATAATGTCTTAAAGTCAGTGTTTAACGTACCCATATTGGCAAAGTGTACATTAAAGATGCACTCTGTAGCTTTTCTGTGCAAGGGCTTGGCACGGAATGTTCATTAAACCTATCCACCTTGCATCAATTTGTTATATTTTATAGTGGTGGCTGACGGTATCTAAATTGAATGCCATACTGTGGAGAATTCCAGGCAAACCACTAGAAAAGTAGCATAGTGCAGCTTTAAGTGATATTTAAATGGCATTGTCACTTACTGATTGAGCTCCACGTCCAAAATGAACCTTCGTCCAAACGCATCCACTTGAAAACTCGCCGTGGCCACGTGGTTAACCTGAAAGCACACAAAAAAGACATGTACTTAACAGAGCAGCAATAGTGCATGGATTATGTTGATCGAGTGGGAAATGGATAAGCAATAAGACTAAAGCCTGGATGATATTAAGAGAAATTGAATATATGTTTGTATTAAATTAGTATTAAAGTCTAGATTCAGCTGACAGGGCACATTTGAAACACAGATAGGAGCAGCAACATTTGAACAAAGACTGACATGTTGAACTGGTAATCTACAACACGAATGACATGTTTGTAGACTTCTGAACTGTTGGTTTTATAACACATAATTAAACACTGATCACGTATATAGCGTTTTTCAAGATACCCTCAAGATACATAATGAGACCCAATGAAAGATATTTTGTTGCGTGTGAACAACCAGGCCTGTCACTCACACATTTTGAAGTTTGATATGTTGCTTCTGAAAAATATCACGATAAACAATAATATTGAAACAACTTTATGACACAATAACCCAAAAGCCAGATGTCCCAGTAAACCCCTTTCTAAATGTTTAATATTGTAAAAAATTATAAGAATAAGAATAATAAAAAAACAAAAAAAACAATAGTGAGTTGCAATAAATACATAAATACATAAATACATAAATACATAAATACATAAATACATAAATACATAAATACATAAATAAATAAATAAATAAATAAATAGCTGTACTCATTTAGTTTATACAATTAGTCATAGAAGTTACTTATCTGACCCTCTGCTCAAATCTTATCACTACAAAAACCTTTCCCAACATCAAACGAATATGTACATACAATAAAAATTAAGCGCCAAAAAATACTGTTAGCTATAATTTATTGAAGTAATTGTTGTAATTTGTGACTATAGACAAAATAATTGCAGCTAGTGTGATTTGCTAATTTTGTCATTTAGAAGTCTTACAACCCCAACTGAGATATTAGCATTAGCGCTACACATCAGTAGATTGCGTCCAATCCAATACAGCACCACATGGGTCTTTCCTGGGGGACATTAGAGGTGGAGGAGGGTCTGATCCTGATGGAGCAGTGGCCACATATGGTCAGGTTCATTACATTGCCTTAGGTCAATGAAAACCTCACTCAAATCATTCCTTTGCAGGTCCAGGGGAGTCCCCGAGCTGAGTCAAATCCTCCCCTTTCCCCCAAATTACCCAACGCACACAGCGGGACAACGAGGAGGAAGAGGAGGAGGGGTGCAGTTTGCTTTTTGTGCGTTTCCTTTGGCCACCACGCTCACCCAAGGACAAACAAGGGCCCATGGCGGTGCTCCCAAATGACCACAGAGTGTATTGTGGGGCCACTGCATTTATAAGCCAGTAAACGCGCGTGGGAGTCAGAGAATAGATGCAAAAGACAATAGCCTTTTTCCGCAGCACACTTCACATGAAATCCAATCTGACGGAGTGACTTCATGATGGGAGGAGGTACCGGTAATTGCATTTAAAAGAAGCTCGTCCGAGATATGCTGTTGCTACGCAGGGCCAACGACCACCGGACGCCCCTCACATTGATTTCAGAGTTATTGCAGGAATTACTTTCGTGAAGAAGGATGACAGTAAATCATCGGTCAATCTCCTTTGGTTACTCGCACTTGAGATGAAACCACGAGGCACTGCAGATTCGATTTGAGCTCGTCTGTTTAACTGAAAATAGGTGACGACGGTCTATAAATACCTCACACTTTGTAACACTTCTTTGTTTTCTGGCTGCTGTTGATCTAAAAATAGCTGATCAAACTTTGAGACTTCAGAGAGTAAAATAAACTCTCGAGAGGCGAAGACTAAATAGAGTAAAAAACATTCTTCACGTCAGATTCACACCAAGTTTCTTATTCCATTGTCGAAAACATTACCATGTTTTGGTCTAGAAATCATATTAATGGCACTGACTAACTTAAATAATAAAACATAAAACGATTGTAACCTGCCTCCAATGCAATGATTTGATCTGAATCAGATCTACTTCTTGACACAGCCCACTTTTACAAATAAGTCTTTATCAGGATTCCTTATTAAAAAGTTATAGTTTAGTAACATAGGAGTAAACAAAAACTACATCCTAACATATTTTTTCTGACAGTCAACTCTCAGTGCACATACTTCTGAGCATTCACACGTCACTGGGATTGGTTGACTGTATCTGTCACTCACTGGGAATAATCGTGACAAGTCGACTATTGAAATAATCATATATTGATAATAGTTAGAAAATTAGAGCACCCACATTTGGTGCTCTCGCCTTGGAATTGGGAAGCTTTTAAGAGAATAACTTTCTAAAAGACCTTTTATAACAAAGGCTGTGGCATTATTAAATCAAAATGTCAAAAAAGAGAAAATAATGTCTTATATATCACTTATTCATACATGTTCTAGAGTATCTAGAAGCCTTCAATCACCAGATTTTAACCTTTATTTGGTTTGCTATTTAGTTGAACAATCTCAACGTGCAAATAATCGTCGGCCACTAAAATAATTGTTAGTTACAGCCCCATTTCAGAACGATTACATTTGTATAACAATTACCAATAAAAATGTTATATAGTAGTTTAGATTTTAAATAGTATAGCTTCTAAGGTTCTCAAAATTACACATTTAAAGAGGAATACCAGGGATAAGAAAACTGGGTGTGGAAAAGTAGACGGCGAGCTGCGTTAGACACAAAACACTGACTCACGATACATCAAAGGGAATATTGAAACAGCCTGAAGCAGATGGTTTGCGGTTGTTGTTTACGTCTCATGCTGTTGCTCGGAGTGAGGTGTGCGACAGGGAAAGGGTTAACACCTCCAGGATGCCTCCATCTGTAACCGGCTCCGCTCACTAAATCCTCAACGGGAAAGACACACGGACGCATGACAGCGTCACAACAGCCATAATGAACTCGTCACCCAAATGAACTCACGCTGGATTTAAAGCCACAAGAACTGAGAGGCGAGTCCAAGTCAAGTCCCGAGTCAAAGAGAGGCGAGTCCAAGTCAGCCTCAAGTCAAAGAGAGGCGAGTCCAAGTCAAGTCCCGAGTCAAAGAGAGGCGAGTCCAAGTCAAGCCTCAAGTCAAAGAGAGGCGAGTCCAAGTCAAGTACCGAGTCAAAGAGAGGCGAGTCCAAGTCAAGTACCGAGTCAAAGAGAGGCGAGTCCAAGTCAAGTACCGAGTCAGAGAGGCGAGTCCAAGTCAAGTACCGAGTCAAAGAGAGACGAGTCCAAGTCAAGTACCGAGTCAAAGAGAGGCGAGTCCAAGTCAAGTACAGAGTCAAAGAGAGTCGAGTCCAAGTCAAGTCCCGAGTCAAAGAGAGGCGAGTCCAAGTCAAGTCCCGAGTCAAAGAGAGGCAAGTCCAAGTCAAGTACCAAGTCAAAGAGAGGCGAGTCCAAGTCAAGTCTCAAGTCAAAGAGAGGCGAGTCCAAGTCAAGTCCCGAGTCAAAGAGAGGCGAGTCCAAGTCAAGTCTCAAGTCAAAGAGAGGCGAGTCCAAGTCAAGTACCAAGTCAAAGAGAGGCGAGTCCAAGTCAAGTCCCGAGTCAAAGAGAGGCGAGTCCAAGTCAAGTCCCGAGTCAAAGAGAGGCGAGTCCAAGTCAAGTACCAAGTCAAAGAGAGGCGAGTCCAAGTCAAGTCCCGAGTCAAAGAGAGGCGAGTCCAAGTCAAGTCCCAAGTCAAAGAGAGGCGAGTCCAAGTCAAGTCCCGAGTCAAAGAGAGGCGAGTCCAAGTCAAGCCTCAAGTCAAAGAGAGGCGAGTCCAAGTCAAGTACCGAGTCAAAGAGAGGCGAGTCCAAGTCAAGTACCGAGTCAAAGAGAGACGAGTCCAAGTCAAGTCCCGAGTCAAAGAGAGGCGAGTCCAAGTCAAGTACCGAGTCAAAGAGAGACGAGTCCAAGTCAAGTACCGAGTCAAAGAGAGGCGAGTCCAAGTCAAGTACAGAGTCAAAGAGAGTCGAGTCCAAGTCAAGTCCCGAGTCAAAGAGAGGCGAGTCCAAGTCAAGTCCCGAGTCAAAGAGAGGCAAGTCCAAGTCAAGTACCAAGTCAAAGAGAGGCGAGTCCAAGTCAAGTCTCAAGTCAAAGAGAGGCGAGTCCAAGTCAAGTCCCGAGTCAAAGAGAGGCGAGTCCAAGTCAAGTCTCAAGTCAAAGAGAGGCGAGTCCAAGTCAAGTACCAAGTCAAAGAGAGGCGAGTCCAAGTCAAGTCCCGAGTCAAAGAGAGGCGAGTCCAAGTCAAGTCCCGAGTCAAGGAGAGGCGAGTCCAAGTCAAGTACCAAGTCAAAGAGAGGCGAGTCCAAGTCAAGTCCCGAGTCAAAGAGAGGCGAGTCCAAGTCAAGTCCCAAGTCAAAGAGAGGCGAGTCCAAGTCAAGTCCCGAGTCAAAGAGAGGCGAGTCCAAGTCAAGTCCCGAGTCAAAGAGAGGCGAGTCCAAGTCAAGTCCTGAGTCAAAGAGAGGCAAGTCCAAGTCAAGTCTCTAGTCAAAGAGAGGCGAGTCCAAGTCAAGTCCCGAGTCAAAGAGAGGCGAGTCCAAGTCATGTCCCGAGTCAAAGAGAGGCGAGTCCAAGTCAAGTACCGAGTCAAAGAGAGGCGAGTCCAAGTCAAGTCCAGAGTCAAAGAGAGGCGAGTCCAAGTCAAGTCCCGAGTCAAAGAGAGGCGAGTCCAAGTCAAGTCCCGAGTCAAAGAGAGGCGAGTCCAAGTCAAGTACCGAGTCAAAGAGAGGCGAGTCCAAGTCAAGTCCTGAGTCAAAGAGAGGCGGGTCCAAGTCAAGTACCAAGTCAAAGAGAAGCGAGTCCAATTCAAGTCCCGAGTCAAAGAGAGGCGAGTCCAAGTCAAGTCCCAAGTCAAAGAGAGGCGAGTCCAAGTCAAGTCCCGAGTCAAAGAGAGGCAAGTCCAAGTCAAGTCCTGAGTCAAAGAGAGGCAAGTCCAAGTCAAGTCTCTAGTCAAAGAGAGGCGAGTCCAAGTCAAGTCCCGAGTCAAAGAGAGGCGAGTCCAAGTCAAGTCCCGAGTCAAAGAGAGGCGAGTCCAAGTCAAGTCCCGAGTCAAAGAGAGGCGAGTCCAAGTCAAGTCCCGAGTCAAAGAGAGGCGAGTCCAAGTCAAGTACCGAGTCAAAGAGAGGCGAGTCCAAGTCAAGTCCTGAGTCAAAGAGAGGCGGGTCCAAGTCAAGTACCAAGTCAAAGAGAAGCGAGTCCAATTCAAGTCCCGAGTCAAAGAGAGGCGAGTCCAAGTCAAGTCCCGAGTCAAAGAGAGGCGAGTCCAAGTCAAGTACCGAGTCAAAGAGAGGCGAGTCCAAGTCAAGTACCGAGTCAAAGAGAGGCGAGTCCAAGTCAAGTCCCGAGTCAAAGAGAGGCAAGTCCAAGTCAAGTCCCGAGTCAAAGAGAGGCGAGTCCAAGTCAAGTCCCGAGTCAAAGAGAGGCAAGTCCAAGTCAAGTCCCGAGTCAAAGAGAGGCGAGTCCAAGTCAAGTCCTGAGTCAAAGAGAGGCGAGTCCAAGTCAAGTCCTGAGTCAAAGAGAGGCGAGTCCAAGTCAAGTCCCGAGTCAAAGAGAGGTGAGTCCAAGTCAAGTCTCTAGTCAAAGAGAGGCGAGTCCAAGTCAAGTCTCAAGTCAAAGAGAAGCGAGTCCAAGTCAAGTCCCGAGTCAAAGAGAGGCGAGTCCAAGTCAAGTCTCAAGTCAAAGAGAGGCGAGTCCAAGTCAAGTCCCGTGTCAAAGAGAGGCGAGTCCAAGTCAAGTCTCTAGTCAAAGAGAGGCGAGTCCAAGTCAAGTCCCGAGTCAAAGAGAGGCGAGTCCAAGTCAAGTCCCGAGTCAAAGAGAGGCGAGTCCAAGTCAAGTACCGAGTCAAAGAGAGGCGAGTCCAAGTCAAGTACCGAGTCAAAGAGAGGCGAGTCCAAGTCAAGTCCTGAGTCAAAGAGAGGCGGGTCCAAGTCAAGTACCAAGTCAAAGAGAAGCGAGTCCAATTCAAGTCCCGAGTCAAAGAGAGGCGAGTCCAAGTCAAGTCCCGAGTCAAAGAGAGGCGAGTCCAAGTCAAGTACCGAGTCAAAGAGAGGCGAGTCCAAGTCAAGTACCGAGTCAAAGAGAGGCGAGTCCAAGTCAAGTCCCGAGTCAAAGAGAGGCAAGTCCAAGTCAAGTCCCGAGTCAAAGAGAGGCGAGTCCAAGTCAAGTCCCGAGTCAAAGAGAGGCAAGTCCAAGTCAAGTCCCGAGTCAAAGAGAGGCGAGTCCAAGTCAAGTCCTGAGTCAAAGAGAGGCGAGTCCAAGTCAAGTCCTGAGTCAAAGAGAGGCGAGTCCAAGTCAAGTCCCGAGTCAAAGAGAGGTGAGTCCAAGTCAAGTCTCTAGTCAAAGAGAGGCGAGTCCAAGTCAAGTCTCAAGTCAAAGAGAAGCGAGTCCAAGTCAAGTCCCGAGTCAAAGAGAGGCGAGTCCAAGTCAAGTCTCAAGTCAAAGAGAGGCGAGTCCAAGTCAAGTCCCGTGTCAAAGAGAGGCGAGTCCAAGTCAAGTCTCAAGTCAAAGAGAGGCGATTCCAAGTCAAGTCCCGAGTCAAAGAGAGGCAAGTCCAAGTCAAGTACCGAGTCAAAGAGAGGCGAGTCCAAGTCAAGTACCGAGTCAAAGAGAGGCGAGTCCAAGTCAAGTCCTGAGTCAAAGAGAGGCGGGTCCAAGTCAAGTACCAAGTCAAAGAGAAGCGAGTCCAATTCAAGTCCCGAGTCAAAGAGAGGCGAGTCCAAGTCAAGTCCTGAGTCAAAGAGAGGCGAGTCCAAGTCAAGTACCGAGTCAAAGAGAGGCGATTCCAAGTCAAGTCCCGAGTCAAAGAGAGGCGATTCCAAGTCAAGTCCCGAGTCAAAGAGAGGCGAGTCCAAGTCAAGTCCCGAGTCAAAGAGAGGCGAGTCCAAGTCAAGTCCTGAGTCAAAGAGAGGCAAGTCCAAGTCAAGTCTCTAGTCAAAGAGAGGCGAGTCCAAGTCAAGTCCCGAGTCAAAGAGAGGCGAGTCCAAGTCAAGTCCCGAGTCAAAGAGAGGCGAGTCCAAGTCAAGTCCCGAGTCAAAGAGAGGCGAGTCCAAGTCAAGTCCTGAGTCAAAGAGAGGCGAGTCCAAGTCAAGTACCGAGTCAAAGAGAGGCGAGTCCAAGTCAAGTCCTGAGTCAAAGAGAGGCGAGTCCAAGTCAAGTCCCGAGTCAAAGAGAGGCGAGTCCAAGTCAAGTCTCAAGTCAAAGAGAGGCGAGTCCAAGTCAAGTCTCAAGTCAAAGAGAAGCGAGTCCAAGTCAAGTCCCGAGTCAAAGAGAGGCGAGTCCAAGTCAAGTCCCGAGTCAAAGAGAGGCGAGTCCAAGTCAAGACTCAAGTCAAAGAGAGGCGAGTCCAAGTCAAGTCTCAAGTCAAAGAGAAGCGAGTCCAAGTCAAGTCCCGAGTCAAAGAGAGGCGAGTCCAAGTCAAGTCCCGAGTCAAAGAGAGGCGAGTCCAAGTCAAGTCCTGAGTCAAAGAGAGGCGAGTCCATCGCAATATTCACCATACAATGCTGCAGATATGTCTTTATGTGTTTATTGATGGATAAGAAGCTTTGAGAAATGGTTTTAACTTATATTATGACTCGGATTCAGACTCAGACTGGGGCGGGGGCGCAACAACAATAAAAAAAGCATGTACACATAAAAAAGTCCCAAAAGCTTGATTGTTTTTGTCTGATCCTTATATCACCTGCACTACTCATAAATGGCGACTGTCTGCAGTTGCTTAAAAGGAAACAACTCTTAGATATCGGTTCGTTTCCATTTTGATCACGCAGATCTCCGCGCACGGAGCAGATGGATGTGTTGGGTCGGTGTTGAGGTGTTTTGGGGCCCCTCATCCCGTCACACACAGACGTGGGTGTTGTACCTGTGCGGAGCCGGAGCCGGAGCCGGAGCCGTGTCTGACCCGGGTGCTGAGCGCGTCATGGCCGATCTGGCTGTGGTTGTGTCGGCTGTGGAGCAGGCGCACCGGCACCGTGTCCTCTCTCCCGACGAACCTGTCCCAATTACGCACCGATTTCAGGCGCGACAAGGCGTCTCCTGAAAAAAAATAATTAAAAAAACACCACATTCAAAACAAGCACCGCCATCACCACGAATCAAGCTGTTTCCTTTGATAACACAGGCCAGTAAACGCTCTTATGAAATGATGGCAACGTTTAGTCGAAGGTAAACAAATTAAAATGCACGGTTTTGGACTGAACTGGTTGAAGCGGTGTCTCGTGTTGTCAAACGCATCACTATTCATTACCGTTTGGGGTTTCGGTGGTGTTCTGAGCGACGCGCATCATCACATAGACGCACAAAAGGGAAATCCACCATCGCGGACGCAGCATCTTCTCCATCTGCCTCCGTCTCCGTCTGTGGAAACGAAAAAGACAATGCGGTATTCCGGGTGGAGCAGGCTCGCGCGGTCCTGCCTTCGCTAGGGGAGCACACGCGGGTCTCTGGTGCAGCAGTCCCTCCGCTTTAGGGCCATCGGGGTCCGGGAGCCGTCTGAACGCGTCTGGAGCTCGCAGAGACGCAGCAGCGGCGGCGGCGGCAGGACCAGGAGAGCGCCGGGGGGAGGAGGAGGGGGAGGGGGGAGAGGAGGAGGAGGGAGAGGGGAGGCGGAGGGGAGGAGGAGGAGAGGAGGAGGAGAAGGAGGAGGAGGAGGAGGAAGAGAGGAGAGGAGGAGGAGGAGGAGGAGGAGGAGGGGAGGACTGGACGCCTCCTTAACCCTCTGCTGTTCATCCGCTCCGACCACAATATCAGAGGCAGAGTTATGGCAAGGCATATCTCATGTTTTTATCATAAACGTGGACAAACCGCACATTTTTGACACATTTTCTATTGTTTTCACTCAACAATATACTTGACCTTAAAAGTATATTTATATATTTATTTCCTAAAACATAGTTAGAAATGCGTATGTCAATGTAACTGCACTTGCATCACTATTTCAGAAAAATAGTGTTGTTAGGGGTGGCCAATATTTTCTAAAGTAATATATGTTTGCTTTATATTGACATTTTAAGATAATAAGATAAGATAATCCTTTATTGTCCCACATGGGGGAATTTCATAACTGTGCTCAAATTTGTCTGTAAATGCAACATATATTAAAGGACCATAAAACTAACCACTGAATCTGATAATTAATTTTACTCTTTAAATATTTGATCAACTGGGCAAAAAGAGTGAAATACTTTTGCCACTCATCCAAGAGCTCATTCGGTTCCTCAAGGAACCTGCCCAGGCTATTGAGGGTCTGGTCCAGGGGGCCAAGGCTTCTGGACTGGAGGTGTACAACATGCCACTACCGTAACAAAATGATGGGTTGCACAAAATAAATAAATTCATTATTTTTAATTATAATTATTAAATAATTATTTTTTATTTTGAGAAAGTCAGTTGATACAAAGAAGTGCAAATAAGTACTTGTCACCAAAACAAAACATGTTGCCTTGTATTCAAGCTTATTCAAGAAATCCTATTGAATCCACCTCTGTCTTAAATTAAAGTGTACATCAAAAAACAACAACATAATATGAAATTCCAGTCTCAAATAGAATTGTATCAAATAATCACGTTAACAGTTTTAAATACGAGTCACGTCATTATTAGTAACAGTTGGACATCTGAACATACCATCAATGGGAGGGACAAAATGACCAACAATGGTAAAAACAGCACATACCAACAATGGTAACAATAGGGAACAAACACAAACAAACACTGCAATATGGCAATACATTCAAACTTATTTCTCTCAGAACAGATCGTGTATTTATATAAAATTTGATATGGGGATATTTTGGCATTGCTTTTGTACGAGATCCAGAGCATTCCACATTTTGACCCGACATACAGTCACAGGGGTTTGAACAATGAGTAGTTTAACATTTCCATAGTGATACATTTGCACGTTGAGCGCAAAGAACTTTTGCACATTGCTACTATTGAAGGCTTTGAATGATACAATTACTGTGTACTATTTTACAAGGTCAAGGTTTTTTGATAATTTGTACTGAATAAAAAAGATCACGTGTGTGTTCTAAAAAAACAAAAACTTTGTGAATAATCTTGACTGCTCGTTTTTGCAAAAAGAATAATGGTTAGTTGAGCTTTGATAATTGTTTCCCCCTAATTAAACACAATAAGTGAAGCAAGGGAGAACTATTAAGCAGCATAATATATAAGTGCATTTTGATCTAGGTATTGTTTTGCTTTGTCTATAATTGAAAGCCTTCTGGATATTTTCATTTTTATGAGTGATGTGGGTTTTTCATGATAATTTGCTGCCGAATGTATTCTTTTAATTGATTAATTATGGAATTTATTCTCGACAACATTGTCTATTTGTACACCTTCAATAAATATTTGTAATTTTGGAAAGGTTTTATGATTACCAATCATCATTACTTGATTCGGTCAGGGCACAGAAAAGGGAGTGCCGCAGGGCCGAACGGAAATGGCGCAAGTCAAAGCTCCAGGTTCAAAAAGAGATTTACAAAGAGAAGCTGAACATGTACAACCTAATCTTATGTAGAACTAGGGAAAGATATTTTTCTGAAATAATTGGAAGCTGCAGTAACAACTCGCGTGTCCTGTTTGCCACAGTAAACAGATTAACAAACCCTCCAGCTCAGCTCCCGTTAGAACTCATTTCCACATCCAAGTGTAATGAGTTTGCATTATTCTTTAATGACAAAGTTCAGGGCATTAAAAATGCTATAAATCCCACAATGCAAAAAATTACCCTAGAACCACCAAGACACTTAGAGCTAACTCACTTTGCACCAGTAACTGACAAACCTGTCCATGAGATCATCACCAGTCTGAGTTCATCTACATGCTGCCTCGATGTGTTACCCACCAGATTTCTAAAGTCTGTGCTGAACAGTTTGTTAGCACCACTCACTCACATAGTTAACATGTCGCTTCAATCTGGAACATTCCCAATGTCTTTGAAAACTGCGGTCATAAAGCCTCTCCTAAAGAAGAGCAGTCTTGATGCCGCAGTACTGAGTCATTACCGGCCCATCTCTAATCTGCCATTTTGGGGCAAAGTCCTTGAAAAGGTTGTTTACCAACAGCTCACAGATTTCCTCTTAATAAACAACTCATTTGATGTTTTTCTGTCAGGTTTTAGACCTCATCACAGCACTGAGACTGCTCTTGTCAAGGTGACAAATGACATCCGCTTGAACACTGACACGGGCAAAGCCTCAGTCTTAATTCTGTTAGATCTGAGTGCTGCTTTTGACACTGTCGATCATGGGGTCCTCTTACAGAGACTAGAGGACTGGGTGGGCATCACTGGCACTGCCCTAAACTGGTTAAGGTCCTATCTGGAAGACAGGAAGTACTTTGTTGAAATTGGTAGCTGTGTCTCAGACCACATGACCCTGACCTGTGGAGTGCCCCAAGGGTCAGTCCTGGGTCCCCTTCTGTTCAACCTCTACATTCTGCCGTTAGGTCAGTTCATACGCAGTGAAAATGTGTCCTATCACAATTATGCAGACGACACTCAGATCTATGTTTCACTGTCGGCAGGTGACTATGGACCAGTAGATTCACTCTGTCACTGCATCCAACAGATCAGTTTGTGGATGCAAAACAACTTTCTCCAGCTGAACTCAGACAAGACTGAAATAATCGTTTTTGGCCCACAGAAACAAAGAGAAAGTGTTAGCGGTCACCTCCAGAGTCTCGCTCTAAAACCTTCAAACCAAATTAGAAATCTGGGGGTAATAATGGACTCAGACTTGAACTTTAACAGCCACATCAAATCAATAACATCAGCAGCTTTTTACCATCTAAAAAACATTGCCAAAATAAAAAATATAGTGTCAAAACCAGATTTAGAGAGACTTATCCATGCGTTTGTCTCCAGTAGATTAGACTGTAACGGCCTGAACATCCAGAACGCTGCTGCTCGGGTCCTGACTAGAACCAGGAAGTACGATCACATTAGTCCTGTTTTCAGGTCTCTGCACTGGCCCCTGTGGCTCAGAGAATAGACTTTAAAGCAGCTCTGCTTGTGTACAAGTCTCTCCATGGCCTAGCACCAAAGTACATCTTGGACATGTTAGTGCCATATGAACCATCTCGGACTCTGAGGACCTCAGGGACCGGCCTCCTGCTGGTGCCAGAGTCAGGACTAAACATGGACCGGCCTCCTGCTGGTGCCAGAGTCAGGACTAAACATGGACCGGCCTCCTGCTGGTGCCAGAGTCAGGACTAAACATGGACCGGCCTCCTGCTGGTGCCAGAGTCAGGACTAAACATGGACCGGCCTCCTGCTGGTGCCAGAGTCAGGACTAAACATGGGGAATCTGCATTTCAGTTTTATGCAGCTAAAATCTGGAACAGTCTTCCTGAAGATGTGAGACAGGCTTCTACTCTGACAATGTTCAAATCTAAGCTAAAAACAGTTTTGTTTAGCTGCGCATATGACTGAAAGGATTTTTTCTTTGCACTCTTCTCTTTTGTTTGTGATTTTATTAGTTTAGACAATCAGTTGGATTGATCATTTTTAATTTAGTTAATTTTATTGTATTTCTGTTTTTGTAATTTCTGCATTTTTCCTGTTGTGTGAATCACTTTGAATTGCCTTGTGTATGAAATGTGCTCTACAAATAAACTTGCCTTGCCTTACTTTTGTCATAGTTAGATTTAATGATAATTTATTTGAATCCATCCATTTATTTTATTTTGTTTATTTCTACATTCACTGTGTCATTGAGCTCTTTGTAATTTAAATTACTAAAGAAAATGTTAGTGTCTGACCCCTGGGGTGTTCCACAAGTGATATACCAAGCCAAGACTATTCTCCCATTTTGACACACTGAGCCCTTCCTGTTAAGTCCTTTTGTATCCAGTTCCCAGGTCTGATACCATAACAAATGTATGTACATTTACACCTACATTTCAGCGTTGATAAACTGTTATTTTGAATTAAGGGTATAAATAGCTTTTTAAATATATGTTTTGTTTGAAATACAAGCATTAGTTTTATGTTTTTTTTACCAGAACTGCAATGCAATGTAATTATTCAAATATAATCAAATCGAATATTCAAATTTCAATATTAGTTTTTGTAGCACCCTAACCCAAGGGAATTATATTTTTAAAGTTTATTTTGCATAATTGAGTGATTTATTGTGTCAAATTACATTTTCAATGCCATATCAATATTGTGACAATCTGTAAAGTATTTTTACATTTGTGAACTACTTGTTTGGCTCCTTGTTCATTGGTTGCTAGGAGAAAGATTGAGTAAGGGTTTCTTTTTATTGTTTTACTACATTGGATCATACCTTGGTCAAAATAGCGATTTATATTGTTCATCTTGTCATTATCTTCATCAATATCTTCATAATAATTTGGATACATAGCTTTAATGAGTTGTTTAATGTTTAATTACACTATTTTAAATGTCCCAGATTCTCCTTATATTGCTTTTATTTTCATACTATATCCTTTTGTAATATAACTGCTTATTAGTTCTTTGTTAGGTTTCTTTAGTTTTCGACTTGATAAACAACGTGAAAAGATGAAGATTTTGTTTAGTTTTTTGCAGGCGTTTATATATTCTTTTAGTACGCCAAGGGCTTTTTGTTGATTTTTAGTCAAGTTTAGTTTTGACTGTACAGTATTTATTAAGAGTGACAAATGAGAAATTATTGTATGCTCTGTGCACATTAGTACCAGTGACCATTAAGCTCCAGTCTTGCTCCTTTAGACTATTGTCAAAGGTATTCATAGTATCTCCAGTTCTTATTCGTTTATACGTCACCTTCTTGATGATCAGTAATGTCACAATAAAATAACTACTGATAGATTCAAGAAATAACATACAAAATACTTAACCAACACTGCTTTACAAAACTGCCCATCTAATGCTGAACCAGAATTAAACCAGGACTAGACTTGTACCAACAAGGTCTGAACCAGGACAAACTCTGAATCAAAACTGTTTGAAAAAAGAAGTAAACAAAGACAAAACCAGGTCTAAACTAGTGCCAACCCAGAGTTAAAATAGTGAAAGATACATATTTTATGATATATTGATATATTTAAGATGGGTCGAGGACCAGATTAAACTGCTAAGTTGGCCAATGTTGAATAGCTTTGGTCTGGAGACTACATTAGGTCTGTTTTAGGTTATTTTAAACCAATTTAATTCATAGACTATATACTCGATATTCTAATATTGCATACCCCTAAAACAAATGCAATATATCGAAAAATGTAATATGTAGTCTTTCTCTTTAGATCTTTAATCACAGTTTACCATATACATACACATGGCTGCATTGCAGCTATAACATTCATATCACCAGGATATTTAGTCCTTTCACAAATTGCATCAACAGTGTGTCAGTTGTTTTGATTCTCTTTGGTGCTTTATTCAAACCCATGAAACTCCATGTCCATGTCGTCACTGTCCTGAAACAGCTCCCACAGCCTCATCAGGCCGTCGCCCACACCACCACTCTGCTCCACTCTGTCCCCGCTCATTAATGCGGTCTTTTTCCGCCTTTTACGTTTATAAACTTTAATTTTCCTCTTGATCCTTTCCACAGGAACAAAATCTTCAGATAAAACTTCCTTTAGTGAGACAGAATTTTCCGTGGACTGTTTGTACACTAGAATCTCTCTGTGTGCTGGGGCACAATGAGGAGACTCCCTTAGTTTAGTCAGATTTGTCTTTAGAGTTTCTGGAGAAGGTTCACGTTGTACATTCACAGCTGCAGGTGTCTCTGAGCCGTGTCTGTCAGAGAGCTGCACCTCACTGAAGGCCGGGTGAGCTGCTGCACTGTCACCTGTAGAGGGAGCCACCACTCTGTGAGGCTGCAGTTCGTCTGTCGCTGAGGTGGGGTCCTGCTTAGATAACAGTTTGGGCACATGTTTGGAGTCTGATAAAGAGTAAGTTTTTTTTCTTCTGTTCAGTCTGTGAACAACTGGAGACGCTGCACACAAGCTTTTTGAGGCAGATCCTGAACCTTCTCTTTTTTCATTGCTGGAATGAGATTGGGCCAAATCAAGCTTCACAGCTAAATTAACCCGATCCTCGACCTTTGGCTTAGGTTCCACAAAAGGTCCCGGAGCAATCAGGACTGTCGACACACTGCACTTTGGTCTGAAAGAAGAAAACAAAATATCTTATTTTCTGATGAGATAAATGTAGGAAGTGATGCAATCGAAAACACACCTTTTATGTTTAGACCTGATGTGGGTGAAGCTGCAGTGCATCGCCGACACCAATTTGTCCACTACCAAATACTCATCGCTTTTGGCAAAAGTCTGGTGTCGATCACTCTGTAGATGCTGAAAACATGTCTCAGTAAATGACCAACTACAAATAACATTGAGATAATGAATCATATTGACATCTTAAGAGCTTCTAAGTCTGAAAAAGTCTTACATGCTCCCAACGTACAGTTCACTCGTGTGCATGAAATATTTACTATTATATACAATAGGTGTGGTTTATACAAATTTGTCATAAATCCATACATTGTGGATTCAGTAACTCAAATATGAAACCTTGGATCAATAATGCTTGACACTTACTGTTGTGATGTTGTCATATTTCACCAAACAGCATTCACAATATCCTCCTTGTTTTTTCTTCTTTCGTTCATTTGGTCTCTCATCAGAATCCGACGCTCTCGCTCCTCTGTGGCAGATCACAGTTTATTATTCTTAATATGTTAAAGACACTCAAGACATTACAGGAAACCCTAACCCTGCAATAATGAGTCATGTTCGACCAATGATCATCTTAATCATTTTATCAAGTCAGTGGAGTATCTTTTGATGGCTGACGGAACACGTGGGGTGTAAATACCTTTGACATTGAGCCCTGTTCCCTGCAGCATCTCTGTCCTCTAAACAGAACGGCGTGCAGGGAGGAATCGTCGCCAAGTTGAACTCCGGGACATTTGTCAGTCGGCGGTAAAATGGCCGATAATGTCTGCAGAAGACACAAAATATTATGACCATCCTTTCACAGTTAACACGATAGATGTATCACCGACGCAGCCGCACCTGCTTGAATCTTCAACTTTGACAAAGGGTTTACCAATTCGTCCACCTACAATTTAATTCAAAGACAAAAGCCACATTATCTAAACAGTAAGAACACAACA
>NW_027315945.1:29167014-29242238 GCF_026437365.1 Eucyclogobius newberryi | reverse complement strand
AATCAAATGCACTTCAATCCAGTGGCTCTACTGAAGTCCCACCCTCTACAGTACACTTAAAGGGGAAGTGCACATAACACTCGTACGTTCGGATCATGTTCCAGTACTGCAGCGAGTGCCAGGTGCTGATGCTGGCTCGGTGCAGATCCACTCCTTCCGCCGGGGGCCAGCAGTGCTCCAGGTACGGCGCAGGGCCCCCGAAGTTCACATAGAGCTGAGATGGAGCGCGCACCTCCAGGTAAGCCGCGTCCAACCACCACTCCTCCAACTGACCGTCAAAACAAGGAAAACATTTACTTAAAGGTGCACGACATAACTTCTGTATCCACCACCTGCTTGTCTCCATGGAGATGTTTGCATCGACTTTAATCAATTACAGTGGTTTTCTTAATTTAATTGCTAATACACATGCAATCTTACCGTGAGCCTCTTGTCCCCATGGAGATAGAAAAGTTGAATGCCACAGTTTGGAACATTCCAGGCAAAGCAATAACATCTCCATGGAGACAAGCAGGTGGCGGACTATTCCAATAAATTACCCAGTGAAAATCTAAATGTTTTATTTATTTATTTATTTGCCCAGGTAAAATTGAGATTGAAATGTCTTTTTCAGGGGCAAACCTGGGCTAAAAGTGAACCACAAACATGTGTACTAAAATAATAATAAAATAAACAACATTGAACTAAAAAAACATTTTAAAAAACATTTTATAAAAAAATAATAATGTTACTAAAATACAAACAAATAAAAACCCATTTAGTTAACAACATTCAACTAAAAATGTTACATTAAAAAACATTGATCTAAAATAAAAATAAAAAGGTTTTGGTTTTCTTAGAAGTTTTGACTAGTTAGTAGGTCTATATTATTTTTGTATTTAAATGTTTTCATATTTAAAGCTTTATTCCAGCTTTATTCTTATTATTCTTACTGAAGAGTGAATATAAAAAAAACGAAATAGTAATACAGCTACTAATAATATAATAACAATATATTAAATTGTTTTAAATAACATGGGAATAGATTGCGTGTGTCTTTTTACAGGATTTACCCAGTTTCTCTTCTGGCTCGCTCTCTGTTTAAGTTTGAGATGCAGCTCTTTGCCGACGCCGTCTTCAAATCTCTGCACTGTGTCGACTGTGGCACGAAACTCCTCTTCAGACGCAAATGGTTTTACTGAAACAAAATCTGATTGTTTTACGTGTTAAAAAGACAGATTAAAAAAAGGGGAGGTGAGTGAGCAAAAGTAGAGTGCGTCTGTATTTGAGAAAAGCACTGAATCACATCATAATAAATCATATTATTATAATGCACACCGCTATGAGGTGCACTATGTAACTTTTCTGGCGTTATTGCGTTGCCTGGAATATTCCACTGTATGGCATTAAGCTTTTTAATCTCCATGAAGACCAGCAGGAGACGCCACAAACAATGACAATTACAAAAACAATTAAAAAAAAAAAAAATTATATCACTTTTTTTTTTTTTTGCCTGATCTTGATAACGTGTGTCTGTAAATGTCAAGTTTAGCAAAAAAAATAAATGGACCACAGAATTAACCGCAAAAGTGCAGTTTTGGCCGGGGTGCAACTTCTACTTATATTTATACTTGCACTCCGGAGCGACTTATAGGTGATATTATTTGTTATTTTCACTTGCAACTGCATTTCATACTCCAGTGCAACTTATATATGTTTTTTTCTTCTCTATTATGCATTTTTTGGCTGGTGCGACTTATAGTCCGGAAAATACGGTATATATTTCACAAAACATTTCTGTCTCTTTTTGATTTTGATGTATTTTCTCATAGTTTTGAAAATAGCAAATGACTATTGAGTGTATCGTCTTTCACGGTATGAAATTTGGAATATTGCAATGAGAACTAGGTGCAGTTTAGTTCACAATTTTGGAAAATAAAATGTTTTTCTTTTCTTTCTTTCATTATTTTGTGCTGTAACATTGCTTTTTGTAACTACAGTGCATCTGGAAAGTATTCAAATTTGCAAAAAATTCAAACCTTCCTTCAAGTTGTCATTATGGGCAAATGTTTGTGGAATTCTGAGGCAAATAATTATTTGAATCCATTTTGGAATAAGGTTGTGTAATGTAATGAAACATGGAATAAAAAGCACTGAACCTTTTTTATCCAATCCATATTTAAACCCAAAAAAATTGAAGATCCTATTCTTTTGGCACAAGTCTGGCGTCAATTATAAAAACAAATATATCATTAATTACACTGTATTTTCATAGCAAATTTTCCCTTTCATATCACGATAAAGATTGTAAGCCCCATCACCTGCTCCACTCAATATTATCATTTTGCACAGCTCCAAAACAACAACTGCATCTTTCACCGTTATTTCCAGGTCAGCAAAGCAATAACATCTCCATGGACCTGACACCAGAAATGTTACATGGTACACCTTTAACATTGTTGTACCTGCGTCCAGGTACTTCTGCAGGCTCTGGTGTAAACAGGGCACAGGCAGCGGAGGAAGCTGGTCCTGGAACTGAAAAGTCCTCTCGGGAACAGACGGCGCCGTGTCAGCCATGTCTGGAATCAGAGGCACGTATATATCGCAAAACTATCGATATACTGGGTAATGCAATACTGGATATGGCAACAAATGTAATATAGTTTGATCAACAACACCAAAGATCCTCTATTTGGCAGGAATGTCCAGCTTTTAAAATGGAAATGTTGAAAAAGACCGAGTTTGATGCTGATGAAGAAGAAAGCGGCCACAGAAAAAAAGGGTCACACGCTCTAATATTTGGTATTACCGCCTTTAGCTTTGGTTGCAGCACACATTCGCTGTGGCATAGTTTCAATAAGCTTCTGCGATATTAAAAGATTTATTTCCATCCAGTGTTGCATTATTTTTCACACAGATCTTGTATTGATGATGTGAGAGAGTGACCGCTGCACAAAGCCTCCTCCAGCTCGTCCCAAACACTCTCACTGGGGTTCAGATCTGGGGTGGATTAGTTTCTGCTTCTCCTTAGATGTTTTCTCTGCTCGATGCCAATGATCTGACCCTTCTCAAACACACTGACATCTTTTCCATCACCACGGGATTTGTCTCGCCACATGGTTGTTTCAGAAATGAGAAGCCACTCACTGCATCAGTCTTTTAATAGTGTTGTAGCAGTTCTCCAGTAGGAGAATCCTAGGTTAACTATTTAAATTATGTGAACAATATTGTGTTCTTAAATGTTGAATGTACGATTTTTTTGGCACAAATCTGAGTCGTATTTCCTCGTGGCGTGGACTGCCGATTAGTCCTGCAACGTATCAATCATAAAACGCACCTACCGCTCACCTACAGCCGCGTGCGGTTCGTCCCCACGTTTCCGCGTGCCTAAGCGCATGGATCTATCATAATATAGTTCCCTCAGTGTACGGGACAAAATGAAGACGGAGATAGACAGTTCGAGCTGATGCAGAAGTGGACGGAAATCTACGGGAGACGAGAGATGCGATGTGCTCCTGCGATGTGCTCCGTCGCACTAATAAACAAACCCACGTGTGTGTTGTATCGGTCCGCACGCGCTCTTCCGCCTGCGTTCTCAAATCGCCGAAAAATCTTCCATTGCGCCTTTAAGTTATAATAATTAAAGTGTCTGTAGTGGGTTTATAGTATGGCAATAAACTTTTTGCATTTTTTAAATCTTTCTATTGCTAAAAATACGTTGAAGACGATTCTTACAGTGAAGTGGCAGATGATGGCAGGATGAAGGCCAACATACATAATGATACATACAGTAAAAAAATATGATTTTCAAGGTGGTTGTTTTTATTTGTACAATTGTAATTAAATAAACACAAAATAGAGCAATAATAACAACAACAACGTCCCACCACCAGAAAATTTACATAGTGTACCTTTAAACGGAGGTGTATTAATTGAACAATAGAAGTGGAATTGCACCTAAACATTCAAAATGCATAGGTCTTGACCTGGTTTATGATTTGGAGATTATCCATGTACTTCTAAACTGGGACAAAGTTCACTGCATACAGATGTAATTGTGGACCGTAAACACTAAAACAGAGCAACAAATCACATTTTCAAAAGGGTTTGCAGAATAAATCTATGACTGACTTAAATTTTGAAATGCTGCTTGTTGGGACAGTTTTTGTGATTTTGAAGTATTGTAACAGTCAAACTTTGTTGTTGTTGTTGATGTTGTTGTTGTTATTAAAATTAGACTACTCCATGCACACATTGGTATTCCCTTCATAAAACCTGGTTCACAGTGATGTTGTTTACTGGTGTTACAAATAAGCGACAAAGCGTTTCGAAAGAACATTTCTGTCCTTTGCTTACAGCCTATTGTCTGCACTTAACTATAGATAATTCACTACATCAGATAAAACACCGTGCATATTCACCCACTCACCTCAACGCAGAGTGCACTTAAATGACCCAGGAGTTTGTCGGACTTTCCGTGTATTTGGTCGGATCACCTCTACAGCAGAACCATTGTGCAGCCGGAACAGGCACCACTGCGCATGCGTGAGGCGACGAGCCAGAGAGAGAGAGAGAGAGAGAGAGAGAGAGAGAGCCAGAGAGAGAGAGAGAGAGAGAGAGAGAGAGAGAGAGAGAGAGAGAGAGAGAGAGAGAGAGAGAGAGACATAGAGAAAGAGGGAGAGACATAGAGAAAGAGGGAGAGACATAGAGAAAGAGGGAGAGACATAGAGAAAGAGGGAGAGAGAGGCGAGTGTGTATCTGCGACTGTGTGTACAAAGCTGCAGTAGTTCCTTCAGTGACAGCTTCATGTTTTGGGCTTAATCTATGAAGAATATTTTATGTTTGTATAATTTTTTTTTTTGACATCGAATTTTATTTTTTGGGACGTCGTTTCAAGTAAAAATATTAATTGTATATAAATACGATTACATTTTTTTCAAAATTCGATGTAAAAAAAAAAAAATCCGATGTAAAACATAAATAAATTCAATGTAAAAAAAAAAGCAATGTAAAAAATAAAATCTGAATAAAAAGACAAAATAACCTTCATATTAATCCTTCAGGTTAAACAGACAAAAGAACTGCCGTTGTTTCCTTTCTTCAGTCACAATTCACTTTTCTCTAATGTGAGGTGCTGCATCATCACAAACCACAGAACAAGATCGACATTTTTAGGACAATTTTATTGTTGTATTGATTACGTTCGTACGGAATTGCTACACATGTGCAAAAAATATATAAAAATGTTTTTACTAATATTTAGTGGTTTATTTGTGCATAGTAACCTTTTAGTTCAGTCTCCTTAAACAGAAGGGAAATAGATCTATCATTCAAAGAATTACATGCCGTATTTTTCAATGACTTCTTTAGCCATGGTCACGTAGGCGGACATGGCATCATCCTTGGACAATCCTGAAAATGAAAGAGAGAAAGAGAATTGCACCATTTTGCTTCTTTGACAAAGCACTGATCATCTTAAGTGAGGAGAACAATAAAGTGCAAAAAACAGGATGGTTATTATAAGATTTAGCCAAAAAATCTTGCATAGTTTGATCATTTTGGTGATCCTTTCATATCCTTTTACTTGTGATGTGACATACATACAATACTATAAACAAGGGCGAAAAACTCACCTAATAACACAACAGTTATTATTGCATGACTAAAAACACAACACTACACTGGATTCAAGTTTAAATTGCCCTCCACATAAAAAGTCATAAAAGTCAATTTTCCCTGACTTTTATGTGTCGTCACAATTTTCTTCAGTGCTATTTCTTTTATTTTTCAACTTGACAGGCATTTTTCACATGCACTTTACACCTAGATTCTGTGGAAGTGGTCCGAGGCAGTCATAGGAGGGCATCTTTGTCATAATCAGGGGTTTTTCATTCACCTTTCCGGGAGTTCCAGGCGTCCCACTTGGCTTTCCCTTTCAAGTCCACCATGGCAGGCCTGTCTAAAACACAGAGGAAAACAGATGAAGTGCGTCGGAAAGCCCCCCCACGTGTCGGAACGCCGGATTTTACCAATGTTGACGTCTCCCACGACAGACTGTTTGTAAAGTCCATACAGGTCCAGCAGCTCCTGGTCCGTGGGCCTCTTCTTCACCTTCTTCACGTCCTCGGCCACCTTTGAAAATTCCGCCTACAAGAGAGACAAAACATTAGATCTGCTCTGTACCTGAATGTGTGATACGTAATGGCATCGGAGTGACCTATACTGCATTTTCTCAATGATGGCTCAAAAATACTGCGATTTATGTCAGTCTGGTCACCGCTTTCACCTCCACAAGTTCAGCTGGGACAGGTGGATTAGCCAATCAGGGACACACACGGTCATGTTTAGCTGCACGTGAGTAAAAATACAAGAAAAAAATATGACATAGACAGAAAAATATCACTCTCTGTTGATCTGAGGTGAGAGTAGGGATGTCCCGATATAACATTTTATTGTGAGAAAAAAAACATCACAGTTTAATTTCACGATTATTGAGACTGTGACCAGACAACAGTGAATTATTTTATTTTATTTTCATTCCCAAGGTCTGACATGTGACTGTTCATCACGTTTTTGACCAAATTTACAAAATATCACTTTCTGAAAGACATAATAAAGTTACATATGACAAAAACAGACGGTTTAAAAAAGTTATTTAAATTTAGGTCTAGTTTTTGGACTATATATTGAACCAAAAAAGAAATAATTTAGCTTCTAAAATGGTTACAGTTATTATTTTTTGGTTCTTTCGATTATAGTATGACCTGAATAATCATGATTATCGATTAACCTAATAAGCTTGACATCCATAAGCGAGAGAAGTTTGATTTTGTTTTGTTTGTTTCAGTAAGGAGAGAGAGAGAGAGAGAAAAAAGAACTTTGGCGCTTCAAAGTTCTGCTGGGTGGATCTATTTTCTTTGTCTCAGATCCAGCTTTTTGGACCCAGCACGCAGACGCCACTGTTTTTGGATGTGTGTGTTCTTTCCTACATACATTTGATTTTGTTCTAAACAACCAAAGAACTAATGAACAAATGAGAGTGCACAGTTTGGTTTGAGTTTGTCTCGAGGTGCAGCGGAGGGAGCGGTGACCAGACACATTCTTTGTAATAAGTGTTTATTCTGGAGCCCAGGCAACACCTGCTTGTCAAGAGATAGATAAGAATAAAAGCATCCTGTTTCTGAAAATGAAGTACATGTACCACCGGTGGAACGCAGACACTTGTGTGTTTACTTAGTTTACATTTTAGAGTACACTTTATCCACAATTTTCCCTTCTTTTGAAATACAATTCAAAACCTGGCTCAGTACTGTCAGTTACTGTTAAATCTTGTGGTACCAAATCTTTTCTTTGTTGGAAAGTAGAGTGAAAAGTTTGGGAACCGAGTTATAAAGCTCAAAGCAGTATTTTTTCTTAAGAACCCTCAACAAGAAAATACACAGTGTTCCATTTTGTGTTGTGGTTCTCCAGGTTCTCCTTGCTCTCTAATGATGCCCTGTGTATATGACAGGAAACACAGATTATGTTATGAATGTGCTGTTGTAATAGCATTTTTAAGTAATCCAAGTCCTTGCAAGGCATATTAAATGGCTGATTAATAAATCTGTGCCAAGTCACTGTGAGAAGGGGGACCAGGCCTGAAACAATGGACCCTTATTCACTGCAGTCCAGTGCTTTGTGCCAACTTGAATAATCAACTGCACAAAAGAGCTGGGGCATTGCACTCCAGAGAAGTGTGAAACCAACCACTATCTCTGCCTTTATACAGTCATATCTGGACTTTTACAAATTTGTTAAAGGCTAGTCCATATAAAACCACACTACAATTCCTATGCCTTCAATTTATTGAAGTCAAAGGAATATCGTGATGTGTTTCAGGGACAATAACATCCAGATAGTTGGTAATAGTATGCAGAAAATGTAAGATCTTAAGTTTCTTGCAATGCAGGCTACATTTATAGAAATGGCAGGCGAGTGAACTCAAAGAAGGGTTTTAATTCATTCATATTAGACTTTATAGACAGACAGTGTATCTTTCATATAGGATGAATTTGTGTAAAAATGAGAAGAATCCATAAATGTCTTACCTGATGAGACATTTTGGCTGATTGAGATAAGATCGGTGAATGATATTTTTACTCCCTCTGCAGCCTTTCGCAGCCTGGATGTAAGTGCATCACAGCTGATGCAGCAGTGCAGAAATAAACCAATAGGAGAGCGTCTAGGAGGGTCCTGGGAGCTACTCAGAAGCTGATTGGCTGCTCTAACATGAGCTTGTTTCTCTTGTGTCAGGCTAATGGTCTATAATGGTATATTATAGCTTTATAATCGATCTCAATATATTTCCATCATCAGTCTGAAAAGAACACTGTGCAACGGAAAATCATGAAGATGACAAAGATGGAGACACAATAGAACCAGATGCATTATCCTGTTTGCAATTATTTGCATAATTTCTTTTCTCAAACTCTGCACAGATGATCTTAATACAATCAGAATACATGCAACAGATTATCAGATAATGGTCAGATATTTGGTGCACCGTTTTAATGAAAAAAAAACAAGACTAAATATAGGCTCACTCTTGAATTTCACAGCACTGCAGCGCCACACCGCCAGAGGTCACTCATGTTACACTCAATGCATAAAGCTGTTTCAAGATGGCTGCGCCCTGTGCCACGCTGAAGCAGGAGGCTGGATGTAAATAAATAGGGAACATAAGACTATCACGCGTGCAGAGTTATCGTTAGGAACACGGTAAGGCAAAGGGGAAACTGAAGGTTTGTTAGTTTTTAGGTGGAGGGTCTGAAATATTTTTTTTCCCACCGAGATGCCTGTAATGTTCCACAAAATGCCATTTCCAAAGCATGGAGACAAGTAGATGACTCGCCCAGACAAATGTTGGGGCTTAAATTGCCTGTAATTGAGTAAAAGAAAGATGGATAAGCAATATAACCAGGTGACAGGTCCTCCACACCAGAAAACATGTAGTGCACTTTTAAATCATGTTGTGTTTTTAACAGTTTGTTGTTTATGCTCTAGCAATGAACACTCCAAAGAAGCCTACAAAGAAGGAGGCAAAAAAGTTCACCCAGTCCAAGGCATATTTCACCTCCCCGTTTTCGACCCAGTGGAGCTCGCTGCCTCAAGAAGACATGAACTTCATACTGAGCACCATCAAAGACAAGATGGTGTCCTCTGGGTTTCAGAAGAAAGAGGACAGAGTGTTTAGACCGTGGCGGAAGAAGAAGGGGGCTGAACCAGAGACCCCAAAAGTGACGAGTGAAGGAGAAAAGGAGGCGCCCACAAACGGCTGGACGGATGTGTCAGCCAGACGACAGTTGGCCATCGGCATAAACGAAGTGACCAGAGCTTTGGAGAGAAATGAACTCCAGCTTCTACTCGTGTGCAAGTCAGTCAAACCCCAACACATGACGGAGCACCTGATAGCGCTGAGTGCGAGCAGAGCCGTGCCCGCCTGCCAGGTGCCGCGGCTCAGTGCCACAGTGTGCGAGTCTCTAGGGCTCAAAAGTGTCCTGGCCCTGGGCTTCAGGAGGCCTCAGGAGGGTCAGACTCTGCTGTTCACAGATGTGATCGAGGCCATCACGCCCCGGGTCCCTGCGCAGGGAGTGGCCTGGCTCCAGAGCGCAGCTTCCACAGAGAGGCCCCTGGACACGGAGGCGACGCAGGGGGACGGAGAAAAGAGGGGACTCAAAAGAAAACTAGAAGAAAGTGACACTGAGCCAGCACCTCAGAACGTGTGCACGCTGCAGCCTCTCAAAGTCAAGAAAATAGTCGCAAACCCTGACAAGAAGAGAAAAGTTAAGAAGAAAGGTTTAAAAAAAGGGAAAGTATAAGCTAGGAAAATACATGGGTGGGGTTTTACTTTACCTTTGATGTTTCATGACACCTGACAGCTAATTGATACTAAAACTAGTAACTAGATACTCATTTGAACAATTAGATATTAAATTAAATAATAATCACAGTAACAGGAAAAAACCCTTTCCTCAACATTTTTAGAATAAGAGCTTAATCAGAACTAGTACAAGAACACATAACACCAAGAAATAACTATTTTGTGTTAAATTATATTCCATAGTCTAAAAAGTTGCCGATGTGATTTTGAAATGATCAAGCCTATTTCTTAGTATCATAATGGAGTTTAGATTTTTTGTATCAAGCATTTATTTTTTTAATGGGCCCTGAGGTTAAAAAATAAAGGTGTAAAAAAAACTCAATTGAACTTGTTAACTATTTCACATTTCACTCAGATTAGTCATTTGTTATATTTAATAAAAAGTAAACTTTCTGTTGCAATAGTGAAGAATAAAAACATTGTTACCCAAAATGAGTTTATTCAATCAAATATCCATGCTGGTTTAGCTCATGTGTGACATTGAATTTCATGGGACACGTCAGAATGATGCTGGTACAGAGTCGTCAGCGTTTTCACAGCTTGCAATGGAGCTGAATACAAATAATTTTCCAGTCAAAAGTTGAATTTTGTTATTTAAATACTACATCCCCTACTCGTAAAACCGTCCAGTAACTAAGGCAGGTACTTTAGGTGAGATTTTTACTAAAGGGCGTGGCTAGCAACAAAACCGCAGCAAAACACACATGCTCAAAGTTCATTCAAACCGCTGCAGGCAACATCTGTTTAGAGGCAAACCGGGACTTTCAGGGAAATATCAGGACGTTTGGATCCTGGTTTCAGTAAATATAGGACATCAGCCTTTAACATGAAATCTTAAAATTAAATAGCAAAACACGAAATAACAAAGGATAAAGCAAAATCCAAAAGGCCCAAATAGCTCAGTGTTCAATCTTGAATAATTATTGGAAATACTGAAAAAACAGGTGAAGGTGCGCAACAAACAAAACATCTAAGAAAATGTAACTAGGGCACATATATATATATATATAATACCATTTAAAAGTATCAGGTCATTAAAACAAGACCCTCAAAACATTGTAAATTTATGCAATTATCCATATTTGGATAAGCTTCAAGTCATTGGTAACTTCTGACTGTAAGAAAGATAAAGGTCAGTATTTGAACAGAGAAGTCTTAACTGTTGAGCGGATGCAAATTATAACTAGTAGCTTTTTGTAATTGAAAACTTGACAGTATAAAACTGCCTCTAATCACACAGAGCCATTTGATAAACATGGCTATTTAAATTATATGCAATTATTTTTCATATTGTCTGAAATATACATATTTAATTTGGCGCAACTCACTTGTTTTTCAGTTTTAATTCGCAAACGTTGCTCAATAAATCTACCTAAAGAAGTTGAAACTATTGTTAAATATTGCATCTGGTGTACAATAGAAACAGGTTTATAAGTTGATAGTTTAACAGTTAACAAGTAGAGGAACTAACTCTCAAAATTGTGCTTTAACAATGCTTTACATTCACCATCTAAACTGTGTTGAGTTTGTGTTGAACTTGGTAAGCGACTTCTGGTTCAGGTTTACACTTTTTCCCCATCTCTTACAAGTATAAATATAATCAGACATACAGAAGAGCAAACTGTAGGTGATTAAAAGCATTTGTAAATGTGTAATGAGAACTGTTGTATTGTAATAAGCTGCTTTGAAGTACCCAATTAAAGATCAGACCAATCATTCAGGTCCTTCAAATGCTCAAGACTCAGCACCATCAAGTCTGACACTGAAAACAGTAAACATGTTTCAACTGTGTGTGTAAAGCTGCAGAGGGAAACCCCAGTCGCCAAATAGAACTAAATACAGTCTGTGTATCATCAGTTAAACAAACCCCCTTTTCTCTGGATGACGAGTTTGGAAAAAGAAACACAATGTGAAGGCATCCTGTAGAAGTTCACTTGGGTTCATTGAAATGGAGCATGTCTGGAGCAGTGTTGATGAGAGTTGGGCTTAGCATGATGTCGGAGGTTGAGTTTTCGACTCCAGTTGACCTTAAACATGCCAAGATCTGCCTGTCGCCAGGCCAGTGTCACTGTGGAGCTCGGGTCTAGTTCAGGTACCTGTGTTCTCAGGTACAGAATATCCAGACTGGAAGCCCACCTCTGTACCACTGTGTCCCTTTGAAGTCACGGCGAGGCTCTACTGAAGGACAAGGCCAACCTAAAAACAACCACAGGCTCATTAATGATCAGATTTGTCACCACAGCAAACACAAAAAATGTTACAGAATGTGCTGCTGACCTTATCAGGGTCCATGGAAGGGCATTTCCAGTTGTACAGGTAATACTGCAAGTTCCCATCTCCTATGCCAAACTTCAGCTTCTCCAAGAAAACCTTGTTTTCCATTAGATCCAAAGCATTGAATACATCGAAACCTTTCTGTTAAAAACAGAAAACAGAAATTACTTACCGGTACTGTGTAGTGGATAAGGGACAATTTAAAAGATGATCTTACCATTTTTGCAAGGATGAGTGCATCATTCATTAAATCAAGAAGCGGCGTTTGAGTGTGAATGTTGTAGAAAGAGTACGCGGCCTTCAGGCTCCTGTGCAGCGGGTGATGCATCACTGTAGAGGGCAGTGTGTAGAAACTAACTAAATCTGTCAAAACACCATCTGGACCCTAAATGTGAGAGATCACATGTTTGAATCAAGAGCAGAAAAAAATGACTAACATATATGTTTTTGTGCACAAAGTGTTAAATATACCTCTACTACAAATGTATCAATGATATTGTCCTGAGGCAAGAACCAGTGAGTCACTTCCTCCTCTGACATCGACGGAGCCAACTGAAAACGCTTCAGATATTTCTGTAGTAGCTCCGTCACCTGGCGAATGTCGCGCTTCTCCATTGGCCGTAAACCCAGAGTCTTGATGCTCTGTCAGACACATTTAACCAAGGTAATCAGCGTAAAACATTCTGTATTATATGAGAAAATAAAAAGAGCCACATTATTTACATCTGGTAATCTGTAGAGTTTCATGGTTCTTTGCAAAGTCATGTTTCTGCTCAGATGAGAGAATTTCACCTCTACAAGTTTCCTAGGGTTTAAAGAGCGATGCCAATACCTGAATAAACACAGACATGGTTAGTTAGTCAGAGCTGTGTTGTATAAATGCTACAAGCATCCCACCTGCATGTGGACACAGGCTTAGGCAGCACGACTCCTGCAGTGTACGCAGCCTGAAAAATCCCCTCCAGGTTCACACGTCTTGTTATCTCTCTGATTAACACTGGAGCCACTCGCTTCGATCGCAACTTTTTATGCACACAAAGGAAGTTGATTTCAACCATACTCTTCAGTCTGTAAAACATATATGGTTAAACATACTAAGAAAACCACACGTGTAACAGACCAGTTTGATGCTCACGTGTCGTAGATTCGGACGTCTGCAGGGATGGCACTAATGAAGCCGACCAGCTTTTTGTTTGAGGACACTCGAACGCCACAATGCCACTGAGGCAACCAGCCCGGAGGACGCAGAGCCCTGATGAAAGACAGTTTCAATGACGTATCCCCCCCAAAAAAACTGATTTACAGGGAATTCTGTGCTTACCATTTTAGAAAGTTTGGAGAATAGTCAAATCTGAACATGTTATCATCGTCTTCTACATAGTTTTCATTTAGGAGTGTATACAATTCCTTCAACTGAAGAAGAAACATACATTTATTTATAACAAACTGTCATCAACAAACTCGTCTAGTTCAAATAAAACGCACCACATCTGCATTGCTCAGGTCCAGAGTGTCCCACATAAAACCTTGAGGTAAGGAATATGGCTCCTGTCTAATGTTCTCTTTATCAGCTTCAATGGGACCGTGGCTCGTTACAACCTCGTCTGTCAAGGCAAATGTGAGATGTAAGTGTACACTACATATTACATTGTACAAATCTTTCATGAAAACAATCAATGAACATTGGATCTTTGGGCATCAAAGCTCAAGCCTAAGAAACAGAAGAAATGGACATAGGTACTACTCACTTAGTTTTGGCACTGGTTGAGTGTCCCAAAACTGGTATTTGTGCTTAGTTGCATCGTCTATGCTCTTGGCTGGACCCTGGCAGGACAATAGCTCCATTGCTCTTTGGATGTCCTGCAGCTTCTGAATGGGCAAGCCTGGATTCTGCAACAAAAATATGAAGATTAGTTACATCCAGATTATGACTTAGGCACACTGAAATAAAATAGGGACAATACAAGGTGTATAGGGACAATACTGGTGCACAAAGACTAACGGGCTGATTTCAAATCATGCTTCTCTGCCACAACCTCTGCAGTAAATACACAGCCATTGTAGTGCATGACAGAAGTTCCGCACAGGTCTGCGACACCGCTCTGCCACTCCGCCGCCCTCCATTAAAACAGAGCAGGTATATTTTCTTCTATGCTTGTATCAAGCTCCACAGTTCAGAACGTGAAAAACCTCCGGATTTGAAAAGTAAATACACTTCAGTGCGCATTTTTTGAAAATCAACTTTTACTGGACTAGTTTCCAGAACGTTTTAATAACCAATTACCCTGTGGTGGAGGGAAAAACATGTGATCTGAACTTCTGCTTTAGAATAAATAGTAATTATGGTCTAAAATGAGGACTTTTATTTCATAAACTCTGCTCTCCACACACGCTCTTCTCAGGGCCCCTGGGGGCTCTGCAGCCCTGTGCAGGCAGCTCTGAGGAGACACGACGCACTGCACCTCAGACGGACACTTCTGTGGCGCATCGAAGCTGCATGTTGTGGAATCAGCCACATCATGCTGGACTACTCTGGTTCGAGCTTAGCGTAGTCCTGGACCTGGTCTAATCCTGCTAGGTTAGTCCTGGAGTTAGTCCTAGTTTATTTCCAGTTTTGATGTTTTGTGTGTCCGTATGTGAACGCAGACAGAACAACACTATACTGTCCATATGTACCTTTATGTCCTGTGAGTCGGAGGCAGAGTCAGACTTAGCACCGCCTGAACCTGGTTTCTCTTTCTTTCTCTTCTGTTTTTTCTTTTTCTTCTTGGCTCCCACATCTCCCCCTGGACTCCTGCAAATAAAGAAGCAATGATTGTCAAGTAGTACAATAGAACAGACTTTTATTCGTCCCCTTAGGGAAATTGGTTGCGACAATTTTCACCTGAACATGTTTTTAGCGTGTTGAAAACTCCTCAAAATGTTGCTAATTCATGGGTTTTAGTGTCCTGTTTTGCAACATTTTGAGGACTTTTTCTCCATTTGAAAAGTATCATTTTTGCTTTCAATGGTTAATAAATGAGGAAACTGTTCTAATGTCTTATCATTCTGAAACCCATGGACAACAGGCTAAGCCACGACTGGTACATGTTTATTTACAAGGGTATTATGTGTCAGCTCCCTCCATAGCTCTATGAAAATATTCCACAAAGAACAGATGGACAATATACTTTGTGTTTTCAAGACTTAGTGTTTCACAGAAACTGATCAAGAGGCATGTCTGCACCCTCATACTGGAATAATTAAAAACAATGTCTGGAAACCAAAATAACTGGTTCCAATAGGTCATTTTGAAAAGGATTGTGAATGGAATCTATGGCGTGTAACTGTTTTAGGTGACTAATTCTTGTGATTGTCTAGAAGTGTGTTGATGTTTTGCCTAATCTCTGCTGCTCTGTCTGACGGTTAAATTAGGCCAAAAAAAAAAAAAAAAAACAGGAACCAGAAACCAGAAACCCATGAAACGTAGCCTAGTAGTACTTGGGATGTCACAATGTCAGGTTTTAGTGTTAAAACTATTGATGAGAAAAAACATCACGATATAAAGATTAGTCACAGTTATTGATACCAAACAAAAGTTGAATCCTTAATTTTCTTTAATTCTAATACTGTTCAATTAATAAATGATCAGTTTCATGAAATCAAACGTTCTGAATGCAAGTGATAAGTTGTTATACATAGTCACAATATACAGTTAAGTGTAATTTTTGGAATACAGAGTAGAAATTACCTTATTTCACTTCTAAAATAGCAGTCCTTTTTATGATTATATTGTGACCTGAATAATAACTGTTATCAATTAACTGTTATCATCCCCAAATAGTAGTTGTATGTAATGTATTGTCCTCGTAAAGAAAGAGGTTTTGCAACAGGTAATAACAGAATAGCTGCAACCTAATACTTTTAAATGGTAATTCAACCTTATTTGGTTATTTTGGTGATAGACTCGTGATAAATAATTCTTGAGGCATTAGAAGATAGTGTTAACGTGTTTCGATAACCTGAATAACAATTTAGGGATATTGAAAGGCCACGTTGACAAAGAACATTTCGGTGGGAGACTTTGACATGTGCATCCCTAAAGAAGCTAACGCTAGCTGCCATAGCAACGCCTGACAGCTGAGCTAGCGCAGCATTAGCATCCGACTCGCTCCCATCCTTGTCATGTTGCCCATTTTAGAGCCTAACTATCAATTAAAAAACACTCTATAAGGATGTCACACGCTGCGCTGACAAGTATACAATCTAACTCGTACAAAATGTAACGTTCGGTTCCGAATGGCGCGTTTGTGAGATGGAGGCTGGCTGTTTGTTGCGGATCGGTTAGCGTTAGCTCCCGTGCTAGCCTCCACAGCGCTCACATAAACAGACAGGGCGCAAACAAGCTGGAGGAAAACAGAGCTGCAGCAGCATTATTCCCCAGCTGCAGCCATCCTCACCCCTGCATGTGCTCATTCTCCTCCTCGTTGTCGCCGTCTATGCCGCAAGTGTCCTGGTCATCCAGCTCCAGGCTCTGCTGACTGGCCGCGGATTCACTGTCCTCCGCCATCATAAAAATGTTTAAATCCAGACAGAGCAGGTTAATAAAGCAGCGACAGACCAAGACCACAGCATCAGCTTGAGATGAGAGGAAAGTCCAGAGGAGGGCGCCTCCTAGAGGCAATGAGGCGCAATGGAACCTGTTTAAAATGTGTTAAAGGGACATATTAGTCTAACATCGACTTTTATGAGCTTTTTTATTATTTTTTTATTGTGGTTTGGTCAAAAACAAAAGGCGCTCAACATTCAAGCACAAAACAAAATTAGAGATACATTTATGTTTTTTGACCAGAAGCCAAGGCTTATTGTGCCTTCTCTCAAACTCTCAACAGTGGTGGACATTTTATAGTACACAAACAGTTCATCAACAAAAACAACACTACATAATACTGGACAGTCTGCTCACAAGGATCCTCCACAAGCATTCCAAGTTTTATAACAACAAAACTCCATTTTTATTCTGCTAAATATTTTTCTATGATTATTTTCTTAAAGATCCTTTTAACTGAAATAAAGAAGAGGCATTTTTTAATTCATCGCAACAATTGTTCCATAATTTAACTCCTTTACTAGACAAACAATGTTCCCTCAGCGTGGTTCTCACATAAGCTCTGTCAAACATACACATTCCTCTTAAATTATATTTACTTTCCCTCTGGGTAAACTTTATCTCCAATGGTTTAGGGATTCGATTACATTAAACTAAATACATAAATTTAGCAGTATACAGTTCAACCAAATCATAAAACTTTAAAAGCTTAGATTGAATGAACAAAGGGTTACTCTGCGAATTATAAGATGCATGATTGATCAGTCTAATGGCCTTTTTTTGTAGTATGAAAATTGGTTTGGTTCTAGTTTTGTATGTGTTTCCCCAGATCTCAATACCATATGTTAAATATGGTGTAATAAGAAAACAGTACAGTAAATATAAAGCATTTTTGTTCAAAATATACTGCAATTTGTATAAAATTGCTGTAGTTTTTGACACTTTTTTCAGTACATTTTGTATATGTGTTTTCCATGAAATTTTGCAATCTGTGATCACTCCAAGAAACTTAATATAATTGACTCTTTCAATTTCATAACTATTTATTTTAATTTTGATATCATTATCTACATGTTTGTTACTGAATACCATAAATTTAGTTTTTTTCAAGTTCAATGATAATTTATTTAATGCAAACCAGTTGTTTAGTTTATGCAGTTCTCTCTCCATCACCTTCACCAGCTCACTAAGATTTTGACCTGAGCAGTAAACTGTGGTATTGTCTGCAAACAAGATAAAATTAAGAAAATCAGATACTTTTTGGATATCATTAATATATAATCAAAATAATGTTGGGCCCAAAACTGCACAACTGCTGTTCTCCCATCAATAATGAACTCAAAGTTGTATTTGGGTTGAATCATGTATATTTGAGTAATCCTGCATTCGAGTACGCAGTAAGTTCAGTTATCTCCGCCCACAACTGGGCACATAATAGACATGTCGGTATAATCCCTCATTAGTCCAGGAGTGTTCCATTGTAGAAAAAGATTCAGTTATAGTCATCTGGACTGTTTTGTTTCCGCCCCCTGAAAAAACAGAGTCCAGATGACTACAACAGAAACCAAGCAAATAAAAATATTTCTTTCTTGCTGCTAAATGAAGAGTTTGGGTTCTTCAGTTCTGCAGTTTTCAACAGGAAGTCAATGTAAAGCCACTATAGATCAATATTGTGGTTTACAATATTTAAAAAAAATTGAACTAACAATAAACAGGTTTGTTAAATATCCCCAAAAAGAGTTGAATATGTGTTCTTTAAGTGTGCTGATATTTTAAACATTAAAAAAAAAAAAAAAAAAAATCTGTGTTGAGATCTTTGTACTGTGGTTGAGAGTAAAATTCAACAACCTGAAATAATTTAACAATGTCTTAAACAGCTTAATTAAGATTAAGATAACTAATAATAATGAATTGGATTTCTATATTGCCTTTCAAGACACCCAAAGTTCTTTACAACGAATGTCTGTGATGTACACACATTGTGAATAAAATTTGAATAAAAATAAGCTCTAGCAAGGAGTCCTCAAGTTTTAGGTCCTTTAATATTCCATTTAAATGCTTTGTTATTTTCCAATAATCTGCCTAATTGCAAAGTTATTCCTCCCAAAAATGTGCCAGGCTATGAGATGCCAACAAAACATTAGAGGCTGCAAATGTAATTGTATTTATTTATTCAGAATAACAGGGTTCAAATATAATGCAAGTGATTCATTTACACATTCATAAAGTAAAGCGTGTGAATATTTGGACTTGGAGATCGCTGTGAGATAAAGAAAGGCCATTCATTTGCATTTTCCACAATAATAAAACTGCTGAAAATAAGTAATTTAACTGGGAAAAGGGTTACATTCGATGCGACCCGTGACCCTCATACAATAAAAATTACCAAAAATGGTTAAAAAGTCCAACCAGCAGCGTCTCAAACGGACACCGTCGCTCTGTACATAGAACATGAACGTAAAAGACGAGTTAAAGAGTGAATTGTCGCTGTAGCCAAGATAAATCCATTGCCAGTGCTGTAGTGGTTTACTGCATCATGCCTTAGAAGCGGTCAGAGCGGCATGAGGTAGAGGAAAACGGAGAAATGCATAAAATAATGTCCGTAACAGACTGCTGCGACGTCGCTTAAAAAGGCACTTGAGGAATTGTCCAGGTAATTGCGCGTATTACGGGAAAAGGTAAGTGTGCAAGAAAAAACCCTTCGCATAGAATTGTAGAAAATAATGTGTGTAAATACTTTATGTTGGCATTGGCAATTTAAAAACACAATAATTAACATAAAAATAATATAAAAACACCTCAAGCCGCCGTATAATAGTGGTGCATAGTCAGGGCGATTGAAGCAACAGTTCAGCATCTACAAATACCTTCATATTTAGTAAGTTTGCAGTGGTTTTTGGTATAATTACAAATATAGTAGTGTAATAATCATAGCTTTACAATCTGTCAAGGCTGCGTAGAAGAAAAGTGGTTTGATTTGAGTCTTCTCTGGTAGTTCAAGTAAAGATTGCTTTCATGCAGCCTTCAGATTTGTGCAAGTGCTTCAGTCACACCTGCAAAATGTTTAAAATAAAACTTGAAAAAAAAATAACTGAATGAGACCAATATGGCTCAAGCAAGGAAACAAATAAAAGGGATTAATAATACAAGTTGAAACCAAAACATCTACAAAGGCATAGTTGTTGTTGTGCATAAATTGCCAACAGATCATTCATAATTTGTCCATTACATTTCTCATACAATCATTCAAACTTGTATAAAACGAAGTGGTTGTCCTGCATCATTTCAGATTAAACGCCAGGAGGGGTCGCTCTTCTCTCCTTTGCCACGGGCTCTTTTTCTCTACGTCCTCTACGTCGTCGCGCGCCGCGTCCGGAGATAAAAGCGTGTCAGTCCTTAAAGTCACTTCTTCCGGAGATTGCAGAGGCAGAGGAGATGAAGGCGGAGATGACGTAGTAGAGGACAGCGGTTGTTCCTCTGCTTGTTGCTCCTCTGCTTGTTGTTCCACTGCTTGTTGCTCCTCTGCTTGTTGCTCCGCCGCTTGTTGCTCCTCTGCTTGTTGCTCCACTGCTTGTTGCTCCACCGCTTGTTGCTCCACCGCTTGTTGCCCCACTGCACCGAGACGAGGCGATATGTTGGATTCAACGGGCCCGGGTGAACCGTTTTGTTGACCACATGCCGTTTTTGCTTCTTCACTGCTGCCCGCTACGTCAATATCGTCTACGTAAACCAGTTGTGTGTAGACAGATGCAAGTGTTGTGCCTTTCGACTTCTCTTTTACAGCTTTTCTCTCCTCCTTCTCCACGTCTCCTCTTCTTTTCCCTACTCTGGGCTCATTTAGATCCACGCCGGAGTCCAAACTGGCATCGTTCCTCTTGCTGTGCCTCCCTCCGCCGCCCCCTACAGCCCCGCCGTGGCACCCTGCGCGCTGTAGATCGATGTACGAGTGGCGTATGTGCGCGTTGGAGCGGCCGTCGAGCGAAACGAACCAGGCGCGCGGATGCGGCAGTGGCTTTCCTCCTCTGAGCTCCATCAGAGTCTTTTCGGCGAGCAACGTGTCCTCAATGTTTATTTCGACGAGTCCGGTTTCTCCGATGGCCGCGGGGATGGACAGCGACTGCGACAAGCCCCGCCTCTCCGCGTCAGTCCGTTTGGCTGCGCCTGGAAGAGAGTTTGTGGGCGATTGTCCGAGCGGTTGTTGGGAATGGGACGCGTTCAGCTCGGCTTGAATCGTTTCCAAGTCGCTTTGCTGGTCGGTTTGTAGGAGAAGCGCCTGACCTGATAACGGATGCTCCCCGGGAAGACGCATGTAATGTGCAGGGATCACCAGTGTGGGGCGCACTCTGGAGTAGCCTTCTCCTCCGCTTAGCAGGTCCACAGAGCCGCAGCAGAGGATTTGACCCGGTCTGGAAAGAGAAGGCGTCAGAGGGCGTTCCAGGTTGTCCACCGATCGAGAAAGGAGATAGTCTTGAGGCCTGCATTCCACTGGCTCGCCTCTGCTGGGAGAATGAGGTGGGGACGAAGGAGAGAGGCAGTCAACATTTACGCCGCCACTGAGCTGGTTGATGGACACCTGGCCCTGATTGGACAGTCTATCGGAAATGGGATTGGTGGAGGAGCAGACGGAGGTGTACGATTGGCGATAGCTTCTGTCCGTCCCGCACGGAAGCGCGGCCTTCAGTTGAAAGGTTTCCACGGACTGGCGATAGTCTCTGCTGTGAGGGGTGAGGTTGCCCAAAGACGAACCGTGGCGGCTGTTGTTGCCCAGGGACGAGCGGCTGTGTTTGGTTTGGTGCAGGAGGCCGGGCTGGTGCCGATTGTCCTGGTGCTCGAAGGGGGAAGGCTTCAGCATCGGGGTGGTCATGTCCGGCTCTGTGGCTGTGGACACAAGCTCCAGTTGCACCTGCAGGGAAAAAATGTAGAAAGAAATATGACACCATTGCAGAACAGAACGTTTCTAGTCAAGTACATATATATTTGCCATATTTGAATTTCTTATTTTTGGTACATTCCATCCAATTAGTCTAACTTTATTAAAAAAAGAGAAGTAGAAAGAGACAGGTTTAGTCCTGATTAAACTGAAGACCTTTACAAACATGTATTTAGGTCCCCAAACATTCTTAGGTTGCCCAGAGGTTCTTAGAAAAAAGATTCAAACTAGATTATATGAAATTTAATGAAGAGCTGTCATGTCAATTGCTTCCAAAAACACATTTTATAAATCATTACTGTTCTCTCTAACTTTTGTGAACCATAAAATGACAGTTTATGGTGCGTGTTAGATTATGAACATGTGGTGAAAACATCTTTGAGTCGTTTGTTAGTTGCTGTGCCGATATACGCCATCAACTCCCCACTCCACACAGACTCGCTCCTTCTGAGTGCCAAAGCAAAATACAGAAGTGCCGTGGACGCATGAGGTGCACACGGAAGGATCAGAGCCGAGGACAGCGCACAGAGATCCCGCGGGTGCAAGGTTTGTAAAGGGTATTGGCTCGGCACCGGTTCTAGCCCTGGTTTAGTCTGGTCCAGTTTTGATTCTCTGCCGGTCCACACATAGGTGAAACGTACCTCATTGTTGATTAGGTTGAGCTGAGACATGGACGTGGCCTGGTCTCTTTTGCTGTTGTCCGGACCAGGAGCTAAGACAAACTTTCTGTGCGAGCCTCGAGACTTTGTGCATCTCCGCCTGCACATCAGAAAACATCCAGGAAAAAAGAGTCATTACATTCGTTTGTAGTAGTATTTTGGGCTGCAGGTATTTTTCCTTCTTATTATCTACAATATGAACAGGAAGACATTTCACAATCAGCTCAATTACATCCTAGATTTAAAGATTCCGTTGGTCTATTTTGCTCTTTTCGTGACCTATTATGTGTTTGGATTCTAGCTAGGTTTGATAAAACATAAAATGACACCGTGACGTCTGACATTACGATTCTGGATGACTTGGTTAATTGTGACATCCCAGGCCAGAGCACACACCTGCAGTAGTACAACAGGAGACAGAACAAGCAGAGCAGGATCAGAGCCATTCCCCCGAGGATGGCCAGCAGAAACACAGTGTGGTACATACTGATGTCTTTGGCGATCACCGGACCTGTTCAACACATTCACAATCAATAGACTAATTATTCACTACCCGCTTTTTCTTTGTTTATTCGTTGTTTGGTTGTTTATGATCACAAAATACACAGCATTATGATTGAGGCGTTGTTTTAGAATCCACAGCAGCAGATTATTGAAAAGCTTTTTTTAATTTGTGGACAATTATATAGGACAGATTTAGAACGTTTTCCCAAAAATATAGGATTATAAATGACTACAAAACTATTACTGTTTATACAATGCACTGCTCAACATAATAAAAAGTTATTTTAAGACTAACAACTCTGCTCTACGACTAACCTATAATGTAGCAGAGTTATCACATCTGTGCAGGGCCCTCGTCACAATGAAGTATTAAAATAAAGCTTTATTTCTTTATTACTTTATTACTTAAAGCAGGTGGTCGGCCCAAACAAAATATCAGCCAAGGCAGGAGATTTAGGGCTGATAGCTGGGCAAATATTGTGATTAGATTCGCGATTTATCTTTCAAAATGAATAGTTAGTTCACAATCTACATTTTAATTACATTTAGAGGCCAAAACTACAGCAATATTAGAGTTACACATTAAGTTTACAGAGGGCATCTACTTATTTGTAGAGCACAATTCATACACAAGGCAATTGAAAGTGCTTTAGACAACAGGAAAAAATGCATTAAATCACAAAACAGACACACACATTAAAGAGAAGAGTGCAAATAATCATATGCACAGCTAAACAACTTTTTAGCCTAGATTTGAACATTGTCAGAGTAGAGGCCTGTCTGTTCCAGATTGTATCTACATAAAACTGAAATGCAGATTCTTCTAAATAAAAGTAGTATACTGTACTTATTTGTGACCGCTCAAATGCTTTTGATTAATCTTGCAGCTCTAATTTTGACACAGACAAACTACATTTAGTGCAGTGGAGCTCTCACCAGAGTGCAGTGGCGACATTGCAGCGAGCCAGTATCCGAGCTGAGGCGCGATGTAGGTCAGAACGAGCTGCTCACCTTCTTTTTGGACGTGACCCCAACTGCTCTTGATCCAAAACCCTGTGCGCACAAATAATATTGAATCAAGGAACAGGAACTATCAGGAACTAAAACAATAATTTACCCAGCAAGAGCACAAATACATTTTAAAATTATTATTATGTTAAGTATTGTTGCTTGCATTATTTCGTAATTTAATTTAAATATTTCATGTATTTTCAATTGTATATTTTAATTTATTGTAGTGTTTTTAAACTGTATGTAATTTGTAATGAGAACACCTGAAGCCATTTTTGAGTAGAATTCGATGGGGGAAAAATAATACACTTTTACCTTTTTAGCACTTGCAACTGATTGGAGTAAATTAAACATTAATAAATATAAAACGATTGTGAATATGTTCATAATTTTAGTGAATACAGCTCATCATAAGTATGCAATTTTTACTGTAGATTCCGTTATCAGTGCTCTGACAGTTCACAATTTAACCACAGGGGGGCAGTAAGCTTAGTGATATTTACTGTGTGTTAGCAGTCCAAATCTACAGCAACAAAAACACCAGATTATAGTGTGAACAGCTAATCATCAAACAGAGGAAACAACCACTTTGTTCTACACGTCTTCTTCAGTGATCGCTCTGTGGTCCGTGTTTATAAACTACTGACATCTCAAAAACGGAAATCTGTATCAATCTTTTTACAAGGGGAAATGGAAGAACAAAAAAAACAAAAAAAAAGATCCAAAAAGGAAAGGAAGGAAAACACAGTTGGTAAAAGGAAACCTGAGCGGACACAGAGGAGTGAGATAAGTGAAAACACACAGGCTCCAAGGGCAGAGACAAGAGAGTGACTCAGCACCACAAAAAATAAAAACAGGAACATCCCCGTCCTGAAGAGAAAGGAAGGATTCAGTGGTTTCCCTTTTGTAGTTCTTTATTGAACCAGGAAAATCCCACTGAGATTAAGAACCTCTTTTTGATGAGGACAAGAGGAAATGCCAAGTACAACACATAATGGAGCTGCTCGATTACATAAAAACAACCATGATTTATTATTCAAATATTATGCTCCAGGTCGTGAAATGCAAACCAAGTAAACGTATCATTCCAAAACACAGTAAATATTATCCCCCAGTTTCAAGTTTTTGTAATTTATTGGAGAAATAATTGTAACTCCACTTCCAAAATACCGTATTTTCCGGACTTTAAGTCGCACCTTTTTTCATAGTTTTGGCCATAGTCTTATACTTATGTTTAAACTTATACTTATACTCCGGAGCGACTTATATGTGATATTATTTGGGATTTTCACACTTGCAACCGCATTTCATACTCCAGTGCAACTTATGTTTTTTTCTTATCTATTATGCATTTTTTGGCCGGTGCGACTTATAGTCCGGAAAATATGGTACTCAAAGCGCTTTACATTCACGCTCCATACCTGGTGACAGTTAATGATTATTGTTTAAAAACACACGCCTGGTTTATGTTGTTGTCGTGTTACTTTTAATGGCGGTTGGCAGCCAACTGAAAATGTGCTTTTACCGCCACCTAATGTAGTTGTACGTCTTCAAAGATGTGTTTTACACGATAACGTAAAAAAGAAAAGAAAAAACAAGAGAAAGAAAGAGAGAAAAAGAGACCCTGGTTTATATAAAGCGTCACATGGGGACATCAAGTCATGGATAAATAATGAATTTGTAATCCAGAGTTTCCCATTAATACAGGGGAAACTCATAGTCTAAAAACAACTTGCACGATACGTACAACGACACAGCAAAATCTCACTCTGTTGCTCATTGTATTGTGCTAAACATAAAAAAGTAATGATACTGTTCAAAGAAGACTGCTAAATATAGATCTTCAGTGACATACTTCAAAAAGTGTACGGAAAAACAAACATTGATATATGAAAAGTGTATAAGTGAATCTATGAGAACCACAACAATGCTCAACCAGGGCTCGAGTCCTTAAGTGACATCAATGATTTTGTTCCCACGCCCTGGTACAATACTCCTGCCGAGCGTCTGGTGCTGCAGACGCAATGCAAACATGTACATTGTGAGTGTCCTGCATGTTACTTCTGCTTCTCGCCCGTGCAAAGTCAACACAGCTGACGGCCAGTCCTTTATTCTGCTCGACTCGTGTACAGACGGTATTCATGCGTCTGAAGTTGATGACCTGATTTTCAAATTGAATAACACCAACGAACAAGTGAAAATGATCTCCTGTTGTCAACTTGTGTTTGCTTTTTGTCCTCTGAGATTAAAAGTCACACACACTATTTTTACGTCTTCCATGAACCTACTTAATCAAGATACAAATGTATAACACTTCTCACATTGTGAGACAATTAATCCTCGTAACAAATCTGTCTTTGCACAGTTCACACATTGTTCATTGTAGAAACCAAATCTGATTACCATTATGAGACGGTTTGGTATATTTATTTGGTCTGGTTGCTAAGAAACATGACATATTGCTTGGAGAAGTGTTGAGAAATGTAGCACACTTATCAAAGCCTTTTTTCATAAGCTCTATTTGCCGCAGGTTTTGCCCTTTGTTGATCCATATTTTGCTAATAACAGTAGAAATGTAAAGTCATAATGAGCACAAACGAGGCCTTGTGCTCCCATTGGTGAAAATTGGTCTTTCTGATGCCATATTTTTGTCAGGCTCCTCGCAATTTTATCTTCTATTATTGACACGATTCTACCGTCCCTGCCACGAATATTTATTTTGATTTGAGTAGTGTTTGACCAGTTTAGGTTCACTTGCTAAGTCTAAATAAAACATAATTAGTTTCAATCATTGTGTCAGTCTAAAATGTCTGTATAAACCTTTTCAAAGTCAAACTTCAGATATTTTGACCTGGTTTATGCACTTTTCACATGCAACAATAACTGTTACAAAGTTTAATCTCTTCTCTGTCGGCCTAATGCAATAAGCACATCAGAATATTCAATCACAAAGCAGCGATTGTTGTCATTTGAAAAGACTTAAAGCTACAAGATTAATATGAAAACTTTGTAGAGCCAATTCCCAACAAATAATGATAAAGTTCAGCATTTGCAGATTTTATTCTTTTTTTTATTATTGCCCAGAGTTATATAATTTAAGCAATTGCCCATCTTTTGAAATTATTACGTAAAATTATAATATCTGTAAACTATTGACAGATAATACAGCATAAATCTAGTTTCTTCAGAAGTACTCACACAAAAATAAATCCAATGAATTCAAGCAATAATGTTATCACGGTGCTATAAAACGACAGGAGACGTTACCTAAACGCGGGTCAAATCTCCAGGCCGGGACGTGGTCGTTTTCCCTGAGGCCGCAGTCGGCCGGGAGCGGGACGGAGACGGTGATCGGCTCATTCACCTGCAGCTCCACTCCGTCGCTCGCCAATAAGTGAACAGACACCGCGGCGATGGGAGTCAAGTCGAACCTCCTCTCGGACGCTAAAACAGAGCGACAGGCACGAAGGTTACCAGGTAGAATCGCACTTTGGGTTTCAAAATGATCTGCCGTATGGTTAAAACTTGCTGTAACAACTGACCACATGAAACCAAACTTAGCACACAAATCCTATCTGTCATTATCAATTATAAGAGTTTCAATATTTCAAAAACCAATGCAGCCGCAATAAAACGTGATGTGTGTCGTGTATGGGACAAGAAACCGCAGAAAACAGCAGGAGGGCGAACGATGAAACAGCGGCGCGACTATAGGAGAGTGGTGAGGGGCGGGAGACAGGAAAGAAAATACGGGAAAGATCAGAAAGAAGGAAATTTGAAGGAGGCCGTGAAAACATAAACCAAAAAGAGAAAGTGTCACAAAGCACAACTCTGCAGAAGAGGAAAGTTATTCAAAAGGGTGGAAGACAGAGATGTAGAACAGGAGACACGAATGAGTCAAAAGGCTTAAACTCGTGGGCTGGCAGTTTAAAAAATATTCCAATATCCTCATCCGAATATGAATCTGTGACTCTTTCAGGGGAGATTGTGATAGAACTCTGTACTTTTCTGAAACGCGTCCCGTCTACCTTTCTTACTGGTCAAGCTCGGAGTGAGTGACGGGTGGATGTAAACAATCACAGTGGAGCGCATCCTCTCAAAACAGACGAATAGCTTTTGAGCAAATAATTTACCTGTGAAAACTGGTAATACTGTGTAGAAAGCTCAAACGATATGCTTTGTGCGTGTTATGGTTGAGGACCATTTACACTGGGCATGTTAGGTCTCACCTGTTCCGTTGCCTCTGAGGCCCTGCAGGAAGGGAAAGTGTTGGAGGTGTGAGGAGGAGCTGGCCACAGTGAGCAGAGCGGTCAGGTTTGAATATGTCGAGTTTGGAGGAAGACTCAGGGCTCGACGCAGGAAGTGGACAATTGGCTGGTCCTTGAAACCTGAAGCACAAAATACACAAGAATTGGCATTTCATAAAGAACATGAAGAGTTGTGTAATCTATCATGAATACATAAAACTTTAACAACAACGACTTAATAATAATACTCTACAATAAATAAGACAAAATGAATGAGCTTTCTTAAATGTTTTTCCTAAAAGCCATTGTAGAAGCCTTCCATTTAGGAAAGTTCAATATTGTTGTACAGTACGGTAGAAAATGCAGAGCCAGAAGCAGAAGGTGATGTCACCGCAGTTTGACTGAGCCAAGTGCACATTCCTGAGCAGTGAAACACAAATCCTGTGTTCATTTGTTTAATACATTTCTGCTCTTTTCAAATCTAGAACCTTTATGCTTGTTCGGGCGTTTAACCAATAATTGGCGAGTAGATTTTTTAAATCAATGGGAAATAATCTTATTGGACTTTCTCCGGTCTGGTCCGTTGCTCCTTCTGTTGGACATTACCCATCCCCCTAAAGCGCACTCCACAGCTCCACCCACGATACTGTTCTCCAGGCACATGCTTCATCCTCTCTTTTATTCTCTCCTCATGACACACGCAGAGCTTTATCGCCCCCTCGGGCGTCGCGCTCGCACCACAGAGTGTGCCGGACACAGGCAGAGTTAAACCGCCTCAGACACACGCCGGGAGCATTGTGTATTCAACACATTCAGGTTTTATGTCTGTCTGAGCGCACATGCACAGGTTAATGTGGCCCACACAGCTGACATGTTAAATCAACCCCTGCCAGTCACAAACACACAATAGTCTCAATGGACAAAGGGACTAAACCCATTATATCATAAGAAGCACATTACAGTAATAATAACCTCACTAACAAAAAGTGGACAGAATGTTTTATTGCCTACACAGTAGAGAAAGTACTATGGGTAACAAAGAAAACAATGTATTAATTTGAATGATTTTCATGCACCTTTCACATAAATAAATGCTTTTTACCGTTAAAGTCGGAGACAATCTCAACCACGTCGTCATAGACCATCAAAGAAGCAGCTCTTTCTGGTAACAGGTCTAGGCTGATGGAGGAAAATACTGGAAGACAAATAAGACCACATGGCTCACTGACAGCTCAAGTCAGCCTTAGAGGCCTAATGATAAGACTATCAAACATAAGAAGGCATTAAACAACCTTAATACATTTTTAATGGACAGACTTTATCCTAAAGTCTGACCCAGCAAATTGCCCTTCTTTCATGCTCCTTCCTTCCATGCTGCTATTGTTCATGGCTTCTGAGCACCTTAATCCAATTGGCCTCCATTGTACGGGCTCGTAAGGACACCCCCCTCACTCAAACATTGACCGCTGCATTCTGGGAGGTATGTGTCAACTTGGTGAAAAGGTGAAGTTTAAGACTCCATGACACAAATCCCTTGCATAATTTCACACCACGCTTGTTTACACTCAATGTTCTTACCGGGCAGCCTCGTGGGAGTCCAGGGCACAGAGTTGGGCACATATCCCTGATTGGTTGCGGTGACGACCAGCGTAGTCCCAAGACGGTACGGGAAGCGCAGGTGAGAGTTTCCATCGGAGGAGGAGGTTTCCGTGGCGACTAGGCTGTGGTTGGCGAAAAGCTGCACCGTGACTCCGCCCAGGGGCTGGTGTGTGTGGGCATCACTCAGGTGGACCTTCAGCGTCACCTCTGCAAACAACACACTATCAGCACAGCTTCCTCAAAAACCTCCACCTCACTTTGAAATACAGCCAGATCTTTTGGTCACTCCGGGTTTGTTTCCAAGTCCTTTGCCTTCGATCCGCGGAGACGGCATTCCACATCACGGCCAATCAAAATGGGACACCCTTTGACCATTTCCTGACCTGGTGCCACAAAACTTCCTTTCAGAACAATAGACCTTTTTCCTCTCAAAGAAGGCTTGGAACAGAAAGGAAAACAACTGACACCTTGTTGAGTAGAGATTGCACTTTTGAAGTTGATCAGGATTGAAATAGCTTATAATAGCATATATCATATAATGCATTCAAGAACATGAATGATAAGGTCTAACTAAAAGAGATGCACCAGGTCCGTTTTTTTTAGACTTTTTAACCATATAGGCTGACCACCTGACTGAAGTGCACACATTCACTGTGTTTAACACTAGTACACTTGAACACAAAATGTACTGTTAGTGTTTCCAATAAATAGAGGAGACAGCCAGTCTAAAAACAAACTGAAGTTGAAGAAATAATTGGAAAAACAAATGTCGTTCATGTCATAAACATAGAGAAGTCTTGTTTAATCAGCAGCTTTTTTGACCAGCAGAAGCAATAGGTGGCTTTTATACAATTATCAAATATAATGATTCATATATGGATTGGTTGTGCCATCATAGTCTCAGTACAAACCGTGGGAAAGGCAAGGCAAGGCAAATTTATTTGTCGAGCATATTTCATACACAAGGCAATTCAAAGTGCTTCACACAACAGGAAAGAAATGCATTCAAATCACAATGAAATTATATAAATCACAAAACAGTTTAAGACATGAAAGAGAAGAGTGCAAAAATCCTTTCAGTCATATGCACAGCTAAACAAAACAGTTTTTAGCTTAGATTTGAACTTTGTCAGAGTAGAAGCCTGTCTCACATCTTCAGGAAGACTTGAGAGATTCCCCATGTTTAGTCCTGACTCTGGCACCAGCAGGAGGCCGGTCCATGTTTAGTCCTGACTCTGGCACCAGCAAGAGGCCGGTCCATGTTTAGTCCTGACTCTGGCACCAGCAGGAGGCCGGTCCATGTTTAGTCCTGACTCTGGCACCAGCAGGAGGCCGGTCCATGTTTAGTCCTGACTCTGGGCACCAGCAGGAGGCCGGTCCATGTTTAGTCCTGACTCTGGGCACCAGCAAAAGGCCGGTCCATGTTTAGTCCTGACTCTGGCACCAGCAGGAGGCCGGTCCATGTTTAGTTCTGACTCTGGCACCAGCAGGAGGCCGGTCCATGTTTAGTCCTGACTCTGGCACCAGCAGGAGGCCGGTCCATGTTTAGTTCTGACTCTGGCACCAGCATGAGGCCGGTTCATGTTTAGTCCTGACTCTGGCACCAGCAGGAGGCCAGTTCATGTTTAGTCCTGACTCTGGCACCAGCAGGAGGCCGGTTCATGTTTAGTCCTGACTCTGGCACCAGCAGGAGGCCGGTCCATGTTTAGTCCTGACTGTGGCACCAGCAGGAGGCCGGTTCATGTTTAGTCCTGACTCTGGCACCAGCAGGAGGCCGGTTCATGTTTAGTCCTGACTCTGGCACCAGCTGGAGGCCGGTCCCTCAGGTCCTCAGAGTCCGAGATGGTTCATATGGCACTAACATGTCTGAGATGTACTTTGGTGCTAGGCCATGGAGAGACTTGTACACAAGCAGAGCTGCTTTAAAGTCTATTCTCTGAGCCACAGGGGCCAGTGCAGAGACCTGAGAAACACTGACTAACTCATAGTTATTCATATTTCTCATACTTTTCTGATTCTGATAAACAAAAAGAAGAAACACAAGAGGTAATTCACTTAATCACATAACAAAGAATCTGCAAACAGCTTTTAGGTTTATTTGGTCTCCACACAGACCTCAGAGTCATGTGGACACATGTTTGATCGCTGGTTGGAGAATGACCAATGTTGACCTTTCTAATAAAGCAGAGCGGTTTCCTCCTCCTCTCCCTCCTGACCTGCTTGTTGCCCCTCCCCACAGAGCGGTACCTCTTCTGTAACCTCACCCTCCGTGACATGCTGAAGGGCTAACAGGCTGTACATCCATAACTCCGGCTAGACAAAGTCCCCTCCCCCATGAGAGCCAAAAGCAGACCTGCCGCTCTCAGAGTGTAAACACACAGGCAGGGCAGAAAGGGAAACGGCAAACCAGAACTTTTCATTGTTTTTACAGAACATTTTGGGAGAATTACTGAACATTTCAAACCACTCAGCTCTTTCTGAAGCGTAGCCCTGTGTGAGGACCTCTCCGCATTCTTCTGTTCTTATGACATTTGTTCTATGCAATGTGTCTCAGCACCGCAAAGGGTGGAACGTGCCCTTGACAGAAAGTCCCCTCACTCAGCCTTAAAAGATGCACATCGAAGAGTCGGTGACCTCACTTCCTGTCCCACTCCCACTGATCTGTTCTTGGGGTCCCAGCTGTGCTCACTTAAAAACATAGTCCCCAGAGAGGGCTCGCACTGACAAACACATACACACAAATGCACACAACCACTCCCAATTCTTCTGTCAATAAATCAAGTCTTCGGTGACATCATTGTTAAACAAGCTAAGACTCGGGGAAAACTGCCAGAAAGGCTCGGTAACTGGGCCCCCGTTTGTAAATATTCAGCTTTTGAGAACCATATGGACGATTGAGACACGAGGCAAAGTGTGTCCAAGACAATTGTGTGCCCTCAAAGCAATTATCCGAGCAACAGCAGCTAAAGCAGCAGGAAGTCGATGTGTAAATGAGCCTCTATTGAACAAAGATACATTCTTATTTCCTTTTCAAGTCGTCTTTGTATTATATTTACTTAGGCTGATATCAGAGAATGTATTAGATTATTCCGATTGCATTACTCAGCATCTAATTCGTAAATAATATGTTGGTTCAGTTCCAGACTTTGATACATGAGGGAAATTACTTTTAGACGATGTCATTTCCCAATTTAGCCGTTACCAATTTGTTTGCCTTTACTATTATATTATCTCATCTTGAAGCGCTGAAATGTCCCCTTTGTGAGGAAATACGACATTTCCGATCTTCCTAAATCGTGTTCCCGCTCTACGAGAGTGAAGTGGGATCAACTGGATATGCAAGGCATGGCCGGCCTGCGCTGGGTGTGTTGTGAGGGGCTTGGTGTTCTTCCAAATGGAGGAGGGGGGGAGGCACACAGTCTGTCAGCTCATCACGCTAAAAGGCATGCTTACAATACTTACGACAGCCGGTACAATTCATATTACCACAAGACTAAATGGAATACCAAAAGTGATGGGGAGAGATTATCCGGCTTCATCGTTCCTCTGTTTAACGACCCAGCAGACATTGGCGGTGAAAAACACAAGTTGAGACATTGTACCTCGTGCCATGTGATTCAAATTTAAGTTCTGTTTCCCTCAATCATTCACCACTAAACGATTTAGCGGCGAAACTGTGCAGACCGGTTTGGACTTTAACAATAAATGGCAGAGTGATCTCATTAATTGAAATTGCGTTCACATGATTGCAGCATCAAAGTGCAACAGAATACAACTACAATATTTCAAATGTGACAATAGAATAGTTTTCAATATAAGTAAATGAAAACTACAGCAACTCAACACTGCACACAATGTTACTTAAATCACATTCATGAATACCAGTTGGATTGTCGCGCAAGTTATAGGGCTAATGATTATTTTGCTAATTGATTACTCTATTGATTATTCTTTCAATTCATTCATTTGTTGTTTGGATTGCGAAAGGACCAATAGATACTAGATTTTTACACAACTGAGATGAAGCTATAGTGGTACAGCTTGAGGCTTAATCAAAAATACTAAATGTACAAAAAGTTAAGTTTCAGTCTGTGTTTTTTCTTTGTCTAAGTCATAAAACCTCATCATATGGTCAGTTTTATTTATTTAATATTAACCTTTATTTAACTGGGTAAGAATCCTCTTTTTCAAGGGTGGCCTTTTAGAGTCTGTGAAGTTCAGATAACAATTCTTCGATTACCAAATTAGTTGACAATTATCTCAACTAGTTAGGATTTATTGATTGACTTGCAGCCGTCTTTAAAGTTAAGACACTGCTTTGAATTATTTCTACAGATATGAGCTCCACTGCACACAGTTGTTGATTTCAGTAATATTATGTGTTTTTAATCTTGATAATACCATTTTATTTTCCAATTTATGAACTTTTTTCTTTAAATTCTTATTCACCTTCTGCTGTTTGCTTACAATGCCTGAATGCCATGCCTATTATGGGCTGCAGTAATGTTGAGATCTATATCTGGGGCTGTGTCTGGCTCCAAACTGTGCATGTTGTCTGCAGGAGCAAGTGGAGAAATTCTCTGTATTGACCTGAGCACAACCCAGGGGACAATTAAACTAAGATCAACCTGAGGGGAAGAGAACCAAAGTAAAACCACAAATCAAGAAAAGCTGGGAGCAAACCTTGTAAGGGAGACATCAAAGCGCTGGTGTGGCCCTAAATCAAAGTAATTCACCTACCTCATTATTGTGAACCTTAATTGCTTGGACTGGTTAAAAAATTGTAATGATGCCAAGCTTTGATGCAAGGTTAGACTTCTCAAAACAACATTCTACAATCACCAATAACTAGTTAAAAAATATAAAGCAAAGCCAAGAGGTCAATGGCAGAGAAACCATCACAAAAGAAAAGTTGTAATCATGTGTGTGGAAAAAATAGCTCTCAACTTGAATGGAAACGTAGGCTAAAATCATGCTAAAATTATACAGTGTTTTATGGTTCTGTCAAAACAGAAGGCACCATTCTGTTTTTAGCAAGACTAAAACTAACGAATTGTAGTTATTTTAGTAATGGTCTAGTCAGCAATTTCCCCCCTTGCAATTAATCGACTAGTTACATGATTATCATTGCACATTCATATTTTCTAAACGCAATTTGAATCAACTAAAGGTTTAAATATGGTGCCTGAAGGCTTCTACATATAGAATGATTACGGATCAAATGTATTATTAAAGAAAATCGATCAATGTTTCAGAGTCTGCATATTCAAGACAACGATAACAATTATCAAAATACGATTATGATTATTTTAATAGTCGACTAGTGACGATTATAACGATTAATCGATGCAGCCCTACTTTTGGGTTTCAAATGCACAAGCAAAATCACTACCACTGTTCAAAACAAGCCCATTTTACATTCATCACAAAATTGCCAATAGACTTTCAGTGATTTCACATATTGTTAAGAGACATAGAAAGTTAGAAAAAATAACAATAAATAAGAGTTTGCAGACAAGCTAATTTGCTAATGTTAGCTACACTGAGGAGAAGCAGCATTTGGGCTGACGACCAGCGAAACAAGCCAACAAAGCATCGAGACAAATCAAAAGGGAAAACAAGTTAAAAGTACTTTATACCTTCGCTGGTGGTGTCCTCTTGCACGGTTTTGGCGACAGAGGAGTAAAAGTACCCGCACAGGCAGAGCACAATAGCAGCAGCGGTCCTCCTCCAGTGCGCAGCCCGCATCATTGCAGATGTGTGAAAAGAAGCGAATAAAAGTCAAAGTACGAGATAAATGTTTTCAACTCGGTGATTCACTGCAGTGAATCCACAAACTCGGCTTTAATCCATGTTCACCGGCAGATTAGCGAGATTTCTGCCCGTGAAGCGGACTGTCCCGTTGTGCATCCCGAGCCAGGGTCAGGAGGAAGAACCACATGCCCCCGAAGAGCTCCCACAGGCGGCCCGAACACACTCACCCGAGCCGCTACATCTGCGGAGCTCTAGTGCCATCTGCCGCCCACGGGCAGCAGTGCTCAAGATAATAATACTGCACTTTCTTATAGCTACGTGAAGTAGTTTTTGAAGTACTTTATTACTTTTTAATGAGCAATATTTTTGAAGTAACCTACCCGAGTGCAATGTTTGAATACTCTTTCCACCTCTGCCTAGTGCATACTGATTTAGTCATTTTCACCCTTATTCAAGCTCCTACAAAGAGAAGTTTCTCATCAGTAAAATGTAAATAACAAAAAGTGAAAATTGTACAATTAAGAAGTAGTCTATTGCTACAAAATCACATAAAATATACTGCATTCTTTAATATACTATGATTATTTTCTAAGAGGACGGGATAGTCAAAACTTCAATTTCCTCATGTGACATCATCTGTCCTTTTCCATGTTAAAGAAACCTGGAGTGATAGAATCAAGATATTACTAAATCATCATCTCTTGTGTTAGACAAAATAGGATCACACACTAGAGACATTGCCAGTACGCCTAATAGTTTAGAGATAGTCAAGCTTTTTGCACAAATTAAGCAACCATCTTATTTTTTCAAGTCTGAATGAACCAAACCAGCCCTACTTAAATCAAACACAATTATGAGCTTACTAGGCAATGCAAGTTTATTTATTGAGCACAATTTGTACTTCAAAGTGCTTTACAGAACAGGAAAAGATGCATTAAAATCACAATCATTGAAAACTGTTCTTTAGATTAAAATCAGGACTGATCCAAGTATAAACTAGGACCAAACGTCATAATTCTGAAATAATTCATGTTAAAAATACTCAATACTTTCTTTGCATGTATTTATTTATTTTTGTAGTATGTACTTCTTTATTTAGATTTTATTAAAGGATTTTTTATTAAATTTATGTTACTCTTTGATACAGTCAAGCACATCAATTGTTCAAGTGTTGTTCACTGACAATGGCAATAAATAATTTCTGATTTTGTACTGCACTGGACTGAACTAAAACACATGACTTGATGAACCATTATGTACAAGTCAAAAGACTCTTACATTGAATACCCCAGTGGTTAGAGAACTGTAATATTTATTTATAAAAAGAGAGTGTCAGCAGAGCCGCAAAAGGTCATTCTCATACCTGTATAATAAAGCTTATCCAATCCCTGAGCTGCTAAACCTGTTGGATCGCTGTTTATGGGAAATAGACCTGTCGTGTAACAATTCATTTCTAATTGGCTCAAAGTATACGAATTATATTTAAGATCTGTGTTATTGTTGTGATTCAGATTTGTCTTTTTGGTGATTGGAACCAACTGTATTAACATTCTGGGATTTATTTTTGAGATCAGATTTATTTTTATTTTTTTTTCATCTTGATCTCATGTGACTGAAGCATATTTATTCCTGTTTTGGCAACAGTCCTCCAACTACGAAAAGATGAAACTCTGCATGTTTGTCTTTTATCTCTCGTTCACTTGCTTTTGTGCATTTTCACAATGTAAGTAGAATTAAGCTTTTGATATATTGGAATTATTACAAATAGACTATTAAATAACCTCATGTGACTCATGTACTCTCTAAAGTGTAGCATAAAGTTGAGACATATTTGTTTGTGTTTTGTTCCAGATTCCCATGAATTAAGCTACATAGTGGGATGCTTTCACGATGGCACCACAGAGGTTATTTATGATTTTGACGGAGACTTGGCTTTGCATGTAGATTTTAAGGAAAAAACTGTGGTATTTACCTTACCATCTTTTATTCATTTTGACACAAGCTCATATCCAAACATTTATAAAAATGCAAATAAAGCAAAGGGGATTTGTTTGATAATTCAGTTAGATGATAAGCTTGTGCCAGAATCTGAAGCTCCAGAAGTAAAAGGTAAGAAATATATACAGTATATACAGTATAGTACAGTATTTATAACATCTTCTTGGAGACAAGCAGATGGCGGACCCCCCATCCAAGCAGAAAAGTTACATAGTGCAGCTTTTAATTCCTGCATTATACTCTCCAGACCCTCCTGAGAGCATCTTATATCCTGCTGAAGAAGTCCTGCGGGGGGTGGAAAACAGTCTTGTCTGTTTTGTGAACCATTTCTACCCTCCTCTTGCCAATGTGACCTGGACCAAAAACAATCGCCCCGTGTCAGAAGGGGTGTTCACCAGTGCTTTTATCCCCAATGAGGACCAGACCTTCCATTGTTTCTCCACCATCTCATTCAAGCCAAAGCAGGGAGACGTGTACAGCTGCACAGTGGAGCACCCTGCCCTGGAGGCACCCAAAACACGGATATGGGGTGAGTGACTTTACCTTAGCCACCCACAGAAGAAGACATAGAGCAGCCAAATATCACAAGGGAGGAATGTAAAAATAATATAACTCAGGTAGTTAAAAAAGGTACTTCAAATAAAACATTTAAAAAGGATATATTATCGTGAAACAAAATGTCTCATATTGCCTATGTAAAGCTGTAGTCACTTTTAAAATGTTATAGTGAAGTAAAAAGTGTGCTGTGCAAAAACTACAAGCATCTCTTAAACATTTTACACAATCACAACTATAAAAGGTTACTCATGATTACCTTCCTCTATTTTATTTCATTTTTCTAAATATTTTTTACAGACGTGGACCTGGAGAGCCAACACGACCTGGCACTGGATCTGTACTGTGGAGTGGGACTGACTGTAGCCTTACTGGGAGTCGCAATAGGAACATTTTTATTTGTCAAAGGACGCTATGGGCACTGAATGGCTTTAATGTTGGCCAGGGTTAGGAGATATTGACCAAGGGAAATGTTCTCGAGCTACTTGGGTTATACTGATTACAAAAAGCAAAAGAGTGTTAGATTCACAAAGTCTAATCTGATTTATTTTAAGGTGCTGTTATTCCAAACAACATAGAGCCTTTTGTTGTCAAGGTATGCATTGTTTTCATTACTGTCAGGTGCACCTGCCACACCTGCCACACCTATCACCAAGTCAGTGCGTAGTTCTGCTCGGTTTCTTTGTGTAACAAAATTCAGACTTTATTGTTTGTCCTTTTTACAACTACTGAAGCTATATACAATGTAGGATCATATTTACTTGCATGTATTGCTTTTTTGATTTCTATTAAGCATACAAAACGTTCTTAATCTTGTTGTCTTTAGAGTAAGTAACAAATAAAACTATTAATTATTCACATATTCATGCAATAATTATTCAGAGTGGTCAAACAGAGGATGATGTTGTGTACAATGCCCACATGTACTACAATAAGCAGCTCTTGGTGTCATTCAACAGCGCTGAGGAGAAATTCACAGGCTACATAGAGGAAGCAAAGAAAACTGCAGTGACTTGAAGAAAAGCACATATATTTTAAATGAACAAAAAAAAAAAACTTGGAAACAACAAGTGATCTTGGATTGGTCAGACCCACAGAGACCAGGCTCAAACTGAATAGCACAAACCTGTCCAGATCCATTGAATTCATCTGGCGTGAGCCAGGTTATACCATTTTAGCATTGGAAGTTTTGATTTGTTGAAGCTTTATAAAAGTAAAATAAACAAAAAAAGTATTCCTTTATTTTGACCACACATTCAGTTGTCTTAGTTATTTTAGTGTGGTGTATTCACACACACATGATAATATTAATTGTTCCTGAAATAAAATAAATCATACAGAAAGCAAACAAACAAACAAACAAACAAACAGAAAAATCATTTTTTTGTGGTTTATTTAGTATTTCACAAACCTGTACTTTGCTTAAATATTACTAACACCTGCATTGTCTCACAGTCTACATGAGCTAATGGAATGTAAACTTGTCATACCACATTTTTTTGTACAAACTGTATTAATGCAGAAGTTGTTTTTTTCAGTGTTTATTATTGATTACGGGAGAACAGTCCCCTTTAATTACATAAAAACAGTAGAAAACAAATTACCAAAGCAAGATTCTATGTTTGTGACTCCTGTTCATTGATAATGGCAATAAACCTTTTCTTATTCTGATTCTAAAAAAAAGCTATAGAGCAGCAAGGATGTAATACGATTTGTATTATGTTTTGGCTGATTAAATGTTTATAATACAAGAACAGGATTGACATTATACAAAGTCTCCTATGTAAAAAAATAAATAAAACCACACAGTCACAAAATGAAAATGCCCCAGTTCCTCACAGAGCGTGTGAGCAGAGCCTTTTGCTGTTGTGTCATGCATTGTTTTCATAACTACTCCACCTTCAGCTCCACCTTCACGAGGTCAGTGAGTGAGTCAGGTGCCAGTTTAGTTCAGTTTAGTTCCTGATAGTTCTGGATTGTTTCTCCTTTATGTATTTTTTACAATATCCCACACAATGAAAAGTGTAGGGTCACTTTTACTTATGTGTTTTGATTTGTTGATCTCCAAAACAGGTAAGGATACAAAATATTATTTTGTTGTTGTCTTACGGTGTTTTATGTCTTTCCTTGATGCAATATTGCAAAATGGACAATTGAAATGTCTTTTGATATGGTGAAACAAACTGCAGCAAACTTTGATACTTACAGTGTAATAATAATATTGTTTGATTTTGCAGATGCTCACTATGCCTCTCTTGTTACAAGATGTCAATCTAATGCAGATGACCCTGACGTCCTGTACATTATTCAAGGATACTACAATAAGCAGTTATTTGTTTCATACAACAGCACAGAGGGGAAAGTGATCGGCTACACAGAAAAAATGAAAGAATATGCAGCCCTGTTCAACAAAAGCCCAAGTATTCAAAAGGAGCTGAAAAATGGCAAGAAAAACTGTAAAAAAGATGCAACAGATATTCATAAGTCTGCTGAGGGTGCAGGTACAGAGCTCATAATACTTACACATTTTATACCTTTTAAAGACAAGGCACAGCAGATGAAAGATATTTTAAAAAATGTGTTATTCAAATTTAAAATGTATATCATGATTTTAGACATATAGTATTGTTGTTTTTCAACAGGTGGTTCCAGATTAATGTGCAAAATGCATGCACTGACAAACACAAACAAATAAGAATATGATAAGATAAGACATAAGATATCACTTTCTTAATCCTGAAGCAAATTCTTGTGTCAGAGAATACATTTAAATACATCCATAACTCCTCTGGCCAGCTGCTACCTCGTAGGCCACGTCGGAAGTGATAGAGTCAGGTTTTAACTTGAGGCAAACTGGCCAAACATTTTCAACTTTTGCGCCTGTGTTGTCTAATCTTAAATCATTATTTTTATACAGAGATTCAGATTTTTGTTGCCATTTCACACTTTTTTATTTTATAGCACAAGAGCCTCAGGTCCGAGTGTTCTCCACTAAAACAGGCAGCAGTCTCCAGCCTGGCATCCTTGTGTGCAGCGCCTACAGTTTCTATCCTAAACCTATCACTCTGACATGGTTGAGGAACGAGGAAGAGGTGATGTCCGGTGTGACCTCCACTGAGGAGATGTCTGATGGAAACTGGCTTTATCAGAAGCACTCCTACCTGGAGTACACACCTACAGCAGCTGACAACATCTCCTGTATGGTGGAGCACGCCAGCCTCTCTTCTCCTAAGCTCTACCCATCGGGTAAGATGAGTCTAAACCTCTGAAGTCACTTCTGAGCTTTCATAGTGTTTCTGTATTTTTGTCACAGAGAACTTTCCAGAGTCAAGAAGAAACAAACTGGCTGTTGGGACTGCAGGGCTGGTGCTGGGACTAGCTTTTCTTATAGCTGGTGTAATTTACTACAGAAAACACACCAGAGGTGAGAATGGAGGATTATTTACCTACTGTATTTTAACAAAACTTATTTGGTGCACTTGTCGCCATCCATGAAGTTATTCCAGATAAGAGCCATTTAATGTCATATTGTGGAATGTTCAAAGAAGTAAGAAAAGCAGGTGGCGAGATAAAAAATATAGTACTTTGGTATTTAATTTACACATTGACAAAGTGATAAAATATTGAGTTTAAATGAGAAACACAATGTGGATGTAATCTCTGTTTATTCTTTTAGGTCCTGTGTTGAAGCCCACATATTAAGAAAATGGGCAGAAAAGGAATATCCTACATTTATTCTTTTTTTTTACTTTTTACTTTTTAGGCTACATTTAACTCTGAAGACATAATGCTGGCCTTCTATAGATCTATTGTTTCTAGAGAGCTATTGAGTGTGTTCTAAAGTATAGAATGGATATTTAGTTTGGAAACCTGACTGTAAAATATAAATAACAGATTGTAGAAAAATATTCAGTTGTAGTCATCTGGACACTGCTTTTAGTAAAAACTGAAGCTTTTTCTACAATGGAACACTCCTGTACAAAAAAGGGATTGCTGTACATAGATAAATAACAGATCCTTAGATTGGTTAAACTGTCTGACTGCCCCACAAAGCATATTTAAGCAGTCAACTGTGAGACATGCACTAAAGATCACTGGAGATCCCTTTCATGTACTCAACCCTCTGGAAGGATAACCCCTTATGTAAAAACAACAATTCAATAAAAACTTGTTGATTCTACTGTCTAAAAAATTAATTAACAACATAGACTGGCTGCATTGTGTTGAACCTGATTGACTTGTACATTGTGTGTGTAACATATGCTTTCTATGTATTTTGTTTATCTTATGTCACATCTTGTTTGTATGTTGATGCTGCTGACCCCTGCTCCAGTCCTAATCTTTCCATTCGGAGACAAAAAATAATCATGAAAAAATGAAATCAATACAATAACTAGAATTTGAAATTATTTTGTTTAAATGTAATACAAACCAACTGGACAATACGTGCCAGCGCCATCTTTTGTCTGAGAAACGTCACTGCACAGCACGGACTGCGCATGCGCTCCAAACCATGAGTCGTTTCGGGTTCTATTTTATTTTCATATGTCTGCTGATTAAATGGCCGAGTTTTCTCCTATTTGTATGCTTTGCCATCTATGTTTACATCCATTATAGAACACGGTAAAAGAGGGGTTCAGGGGGTTTGAGTGGTTATTTTGCATCGTAGTCATGGATGGATGGAGTAGAAGACAATCGAGCACAAGATTTCTACTGTGGATTACAAACTAAATTCACCCAAATCACTGCTTTTGCAAACGCGTTACAGAAAATGGACGGTCCTTGTCATTGCAACCTTGTGTGGAGATGATCAGATCGTTCCACGCGCAAATGAAAACAGCGCGACACTAAAGCGCGTCGTGTCATCCAAACGCGCGCTTCCCCAAAAAGAGAAGTTCGCTCAACATTTGGTGAGTCTCTTTATTCCCGGGAAACACTGTCTGGCTGTAGAGGTCTTGGTTTCGTTCATGGATTAGTTCTGGGTTGATGCTTTGCTCCTGGTCTAGTCCATTTCAGTAAAACGATCCAAGTGTGATAATCAAAATAATCACTGAATTTTAATGTGGTTGAACAAAAATACAATGAAAACATTAAATCTTTTCCTTATAACATTATGAAACAGAAAAAAATCTCAATAAAGCTTGGATCATCTAATTGTTTTATGACATTTCCCCTGTTTTTAAGAAATACTACACAAGTAGGCCTGTCACAGAACAATAACAAAAGGTCTATTACAAAGAAAAAGTGATAACTAGAGACCCCCAAAAATGATCGTTCCGTCTATCAGTATAACCCATCTTACTGAACAGTAAATCAATATAGTAATTATTGTGACAATACAGATAATAATTTTGTTATTGTCAGGTTATATGGTTTGATGACACACACAGTAGTTCTTTGCTGTTTGTTCCCTTTTAAACTCAGACAATTTCCTTTTTTTTAAAAACTCAGACCATTTCCTTTTTTTTAACAGTTTGAAATTCAATATCTGTATGATTGTTTTTTGTGTATCTAACTTCCTTAAAGTAATAACTTCTATAACCTGTTTTAGATATTTGATACATATCCTTGTATTCAGTATTTTCCATCCAGTCTAACAAGAAATATTCTATTTCTTATTAAGATAAGATAAGATAAGATATTCCTTTATTGTCCCACATGGGGAAATTTCATTGATGCAACGCAGGTAGATACAGAGGTAGATACAGAAGAAAAGAACAGATCACTTAAAGGAAGTTTGAAAAACACTCTCAGTAGAAGATCTCTTATAAACAAAAACTCCTATAGACAAAACCTCCCATTTCCCAACAAGGGATGGAGGGGAAAATAATAAAGATAAAAATAAATAAATAAATGCATGCTTGAGTATTTTAACTTTGACTTCAATAAGAATATTGATAATGCATAGGTTGTTTATAGCCCTATACTAGTAGTTCTACATAAAGGACACAACAACAGTAAGCACGTCCAGTTGTCAAAGGGCTGCACAACATAGGAATTGTTATTGGCTATTAAATGCTGCAATATAAATATTATTGCAAAATTTGAGTATACTTTTGAGAAGAACATCTCGCATTTCAGTTATATTAACCGGTGTGTGTGTGTGTGTGTGTTTGTGTGCGTCCGTGCGCGCGGGTTTGTATGTGTGTATTTGAGTAATTTTTATTTATTTTTTCCAGTGAACTATCCTCCTGCGTTCCTTACATTTGTGGCGTTTCAAGTGGACACGTCCTCTCCAAATAGAGCTCTGTATACCACTCTCCTCCCTTCACCCTGTCCGCCTGCAAAGAGATGGTTACACATGCACCTGTTAAGCAAAGCAGTGTTTGGGCCAGTGCAAAGGCGTGACTTCAGTGGACTTCATATCAGCGAGGTGCTGTGGTCCCCCAAACAGAAGAAGCTACGTCGTTATTGGAATCTCAACAAAATACTGTCCACTGTTAGCGTGGGTACAATGTGCTTGTGGGGGAGACTTGCAGTTGTGAGGATGGGAGGTGAAAATAAATTAACTTTGGCACGATGGCAAATGTAGAGGATTTTACTCCAGAAATTGTCAAGATTTATAGCAACAACTAACAACTTCAGAGTCAGACTCCTCATTTGACATCCCAAGTCACATCCTTTTAGTGCTCGATGCAGTTACTGGCACATTGGGGTTTATTGTGGATGGCAGCTTTCTTGGAGAAGATTGGGTGAATTTCATATTGGGCAATATCCTACTTTGAAAAAAAGATATCTCCAAACAAAAGTTGAACCAAATCATTATTTGATCTAGTATACTGTCTCCATATATATTTTATTTTGTGGCAACATGTTTTGGTCTACTAATGCCACATCCAAATATTTTATAATAAAATGGGCAAATCTTTGAAGCAATTGTGACAATATAATTTTAAGTAAAAAGCCTGAAAACACCCACTCTGACTTCAGCTACTTCCGGGTCCAATGGAGTTCTACCCCTGTTCACTATAATGCCATTTTAACAGTTTTTTTACCTGCTCCATGGCCTTGTGTAATGCCACTTTCAAAATTAAAACTGCACAAAAGCAGTAAGTATATTTCAGTTCACCCCCAGACACAAACTATTTTTAACATTATAGTTTTAGGCCAAAAACTGAAAAAACAAATATAACAGAGCATTCTCCCGAACAGCACCCCGACTTTGGAACTCCCTCCCCCAACCTGTCCGCCACTCTCCCTCACTCACAACATTCAAATCCCGCCTAAAAACATACCTCTTCACCCAAGCTTATAACCTCCCCTACCCCTAGCCTCCTCTACCCCATTGCCTACTCTTCTACCCCCTGTTACATCCCCATCTTTTTCTCTCTACTTCTTCTGTCTTGTTCATTTTATCTGTATATTAATGTGTATTGTACGTGTTGTCCCCCCCTGTCTGTAAATACCCCCCCCCCCTTTTTTTATATATGTTCAGCGTCTTTGGGTCACTGAAAAGCGCTATATGAATAAAAGTTATTATTATTATTATTATTATAAATAATAACAATTATCTCTACTGATATGATTTAGTGTGGAAACTCTACCACAAGTTTCCTCATTTTAGCTTAACTTTTTCACGTGGGATGAATTCATATTTAATTATATTTATATATTTGTAATAAAGGTTTGATAAAAACAAAAAACGTTTATCTGAGTAATGTTGTATGTAACTACCGATTTGTTTTGTATGTTTATGTATTTCATGGATGAATTATATGAATAATGTTTTTTCATAGCTTCATTTTTTTTGCACTAAAATACCAATAACTGAATTGATTATGAATATTTAGAAATGTTGTAGTAACCGTTAGGGGATGGAACTCATAATAAACTTGCATTTGATATATTTATCTCAACGTAGTCAAAAATATGAGTTAATCACCTGTGTCCACTTTCTCTAATGTCATAGTAAGAGCAGAGCGCATGCGCAAACATTCCTTGGCGCTAATTCCTTTATGGCTAAGCTAGCTCAAGTTTAGTGAACTTTAAACTTGCTTAATTTCTGTTTCTATTCATTTGGCCATTAATAATCCATCAGAAAGTAGTTACGCAATATTTTATTTCTACCTGGTTATGGTAAAACAACATTTGCTAACGTCAGAATACATTTTATAGCCCTTTTTGTTCCTTTTGTGGACATAGCTTAATGTTAGCCCCAGAGAGGCGGGGAGGAGGGAGAAGCGGTGGAGAATCGTATGACGACGGGGAAGATGAAGATGTGTCAGAGGTAGATGTCTGGATAAAAATCATATCACGTAAACTGAGATGTCGATAATAGTGTTTTACTTTTCTGTCGAGGTTTTACTCAGCGTCTTGGCTCAGCATGGACAGGTGGGACTTTGTTTTTATGACAGCAAAGACTCCACTTTACACTTCATGACTGACGCTCCAGACAATCACGAGCTCCATCTGGTGGCGAGAAGTACGATATTACTGCTTTATTTTATGGAATTTCAGTAGGTTTCTTGGTTGAGATTTTGAAGTTTTGTATTATGTATATTTATTTGATATTTGTATGCACTGATAATATTTAATTTATTATTTACCTAGAAATAGAACTGTTCTTTACGTGTCAGTAGGCCTGTAACAATCGTTTCGGGGCTCAATGTTTATATTGTTTGTACATTTGCACTATGGGATATTCTGTTATTTTTTTGCAGTACGATATCATTTGAGTTTTGCACAGTCAAATAAATAACTTATGACTCATGAGCAATGACAAAGTGTTTTGTTCAGTTTTGTATTTGTTGCTGCCTTGTTGAAAATATTCTTGTTTTTCTTTAACATTTTGTTCTGATTTGGCCCACACTGGGGAAATGTCAGTGCTGCAAGTATAAGAAAAGCAACATTAGAATCAACTATTCACGATTAATGAAGGATGCAAAAGGCTATTTATTTCTGCTGGATTCTGGTGTGATTTCCCATCAGACTTGCAAAATAAACCCCACTGTATGTTTTTTTAAATTCTTAGTTGTCCAGGAAGTGCGTCCAAATGTGCTTATTACCAGTGCCAAACAAGAGCGCTGTATGACACGCTACTTACAGAAACTAGGTAAGTTTTACACAGTATACAAAATCTTAGCAAGCTTATCACAAGGAAAAAATAAAATCACTGCCACAGTTCAGACTGTAACGTAAGTAAGTAAGATTTGCTTTTTTATTTTCATCCTACTGATTTGATCTGTGTTTCAGCTTCAAATCCGGACTACAAACCAGAAGTGGTCACATATCCTTACATGGACTTTGGTAAACAGATTGTGCATATATAGCATATATTTGTAATTATTACTTTTTACTCATTATATAATTTGGTGGGATAGTACCTTTAGTAAATATGTATCATAGTTCTACACCAGTCAGGTGGCACTTTATGAAAGAAAGTGAAAAAATAGCAAATTACAGGATGTAGTACTGAGTTGTTAAAAGGTTGTATGTCATCATCAATACATAAACTTCATCTACAATGCTGGGACATGTATGCATAACAAATAATACATTTTTCTTATAAAATAAATTACCAAATTAGGGAAGCTTTGGTTCTTGTTTACAGTATGGTTGCTATGGGAATTACACATTTACTTCCCATGTCCAACCAGGTAGTCAAATTATAAACTTCATCATAATTGTCAAACTAGGAAAAAGTATACAATACTTTTAGTCAAATGTAAAAACTATGTTAATTACTTTCTAGTGAGATGTGTTGTAAAACCTGTCAAATTTAGAATGTTGCAGTGCTTTATATTCATTAAAACAAGCAAAGCACCACAACAGATGGCTGATGTTTCAGGTCTGGAGGTTGGTAAGCAGAGGCTCCTGTCTGCCAATCTGCCCTTCCTCCCTGCCTCCGTCTCAGAGAAAGACAAAATGTCCTACCTCTCCTCTTGCATCTCCTTTGACTCGCCTCTCATGGTGAGCCATCTGTCCACATTTTAGCCATTACTCCAATAGTGATCTCAATATTTGCCATTGTTTTTCTGTTTTTACATGTATTTATTTGTTTATGTTGTCCGTAGCTGAGATCGCTGGGCGCTCTGTTAAAATGCTTGGACAGGAGGCGAGTGGGAGTTGAACTGGAAGACAGCAGCGTTGGAGTTCCCATCCTGCAGCTTCTCGCCTACACACTGTAAGACACCTTCACGGCCTTAAAGCATCAAAACGCACAGGGCCTAACAACATATTTTTCAATCAGAATGGCCTTTCATTGATGCGGTTGCAGTACTATACAGTGCAAAGCCTTAAAATGTCTCAACTGTTATTTTTCTTTTGCACCGATGTAGCAAAGGGGTTGTCAAGATTGATTCGGACACATACAGGTCGGACTGTGGACTCAAAATGTGAAGCAGAAAGCAAATAAGACTTTTAACAGATATTTCATTTTACATGGTCTTGTCAGCATTTTGCAGATCTTCAAATCAGAACTCCATCCGTCAGTGTATAAACTGAATTCAGGTGAAAAGGAAGGTTTCAGTTTGTATGGTACGAATGAATTCATATTAAGTAACAAGCTCTCAAAACAGCCTTTTCAAATGATCATCATAATAATAATCATCATTTTCTTCTGTGAACTTTTTTCAGGGATCTTGAATCGCTGCAGATGCAAGTTTGGCTCCAGATTACTTCGGTACAAAACATATCCTGTGAAAGCCAAAATATTCTTTTCAGCTAAAAAGTTATTCCCTTTTAGTCAGTGGTTTTTGCGTCCAACTCGAGACCAGGCTGTGCTGAATCGGAGACAGGAAGTCATACATTTTTTCACATTGCCTCATAACTCTGACTGTCTGAACACGCTCCAGTCTTCACTTCGGAACATCAGAAACATCCCAGTAATTATTCAATTTTCATACACTTAATATTTATAGTTTTATTTTATGCTGATACATTGTACTATGTTTCATATGTTACAGACCCTTCTGCGCAGAATGTCTCTTTCTCATACCAAAGTTACAGACTGGCAAAGTCTCTATAAGGTTGGACCTTTCCATGAGTTTCAAGAGATGACTGTTTCCATAGCGATAATACTTGAATTAATTTCAGGGCCAGGACTGTTCAAAGGCCCTAGTTTAAACCAAAGTTCCTAAACCAACTCTTACCCTAATTGCAAAATAATGTACTGTATAATAATATATGATAAAAATGTGAGCACTGAGCTCCGCCCCCGCAAAGAAATGCCGAACTTTTATCGAGTCCCATCAAAAGTCCTACAAATTGCATCCAAACAGGAAAAAGTTAATTAGACTTGAAAATATTTCCCATTAAGGGAGACAACAAAGGTTCCACATTGTCCGAGTTTCAGTTCAATAGTTTGATTTTAAGACATTAGTAGATGTGTTTTTATACTGTCTTTATACAAAAATGAAGGTATAGAGTGTTTCAATGTCAATATACATACAAGTTGTAGAATAAGTATAATCCTGAGCCTGTGACTATGCCAACCTTTTTGTTTTAAAATCAATTGTAACATAGTTTTCTCTCAAATCCTCGTAGTATCTCTATCTAGAGGCTCATCTCATGAACTGTACGTGTACTCCTTTTTCAGACCGTTTACAGTGCAGTGTGCATCAGAGACACGGTCAGACATTTGCCCCAGTGCATCAAACTCTTCCGAGACATTTCTGAGGGATTTTCTGATGATTTACAACACGTTGCTGCCCTCATAACCCGCATTGTGAGTTTGAAAAAAAGGCATTGTTTTTCTTATCCAGTCATTTAGACTTCGCTTGAGTGTTGTAATGAGCTCTTCTTTAACTTTGCAGGTAGATTTTGAAGCAAGTGTAGCAGAAAACCGTTTCACTGTCAAACCAAATGTAGATCCACAGATTGATGAGAGTAAGTGCAGATTCAGAAATGATGCCATATGATAGAGTCCTGTATTTATTTCATTGTTGTACTGTATCCGCTAGAGAAAAGGCAAATGATGGGACTGTCAGACTTCTTAACAGATGTAGCCAGACGAGAACTCGAGCACCTGGACCCTCGAATCCCGTCCTGCTGCGTCATTTACATCCCCCTGGTCCGAACCTTCAAACCCACAACGTTATTACAAACACTTGAATACGAAATCATTCATTGAGCAAAATGTCATACAGATTGGATTCCTGCTTTCTGTGCCTCGATTGCCCAGCATGATTGAGAAAGAGGATTTCGAAGTAGATGGACTCGATTTTATGGTGTAGTACAAACACGTGAGCATGTGTCTTTTGCTTGCTATCGTAATTTCACTTTTGCGCGTATGTGTTGTGCAGTTCTTATCAGAGGATCGCCTGCACTACCGCAGCCAGAGAACCAAAGAGTTGGACGACCTCCTCGGAGACCTACACTGTGACACCAGAGGTCTCCAGCACTGAGCTTTACATTGATGTTGTTTTTTCTTTTAATTCATTCACATTACAAACTGTTTTCAGACATGGAGACGGCCATCATGACCCAACTACAAACTGCTGTCCTAGAAAGGAGTGGATCCCTCTACAAAGTCAGTGCCGCTAATATGGAGCCGTACAATTAGTAATCCAATTTTAACTGTGGTTTCAACTATTGCTCCAAACAATTACCAAAATAATGTGTTTATAATTATACTCTATTTGAATTGTATAGACACCTGAAGCACAGTCACTTAAGTAATATACAGTTAATTAATACTGTTTCAAAATTAATTGTGATTTCAGTTATAGCAAAAAAAAATGATGATTTAATTTAATTTAATGAGCAACGTCAAATTTATTGTCAAGGTTCTGGAGCTCTGTGCTGAGCTGGACTGTCTGATGGCAATGAGCAGTGCGTCTCAAGAGTATGGCTACGTTTCGGCCAAGACCACCCATCGCAGAAAGATATCCATAACAAATGGACGGTAATAAATGAACATCGAAATAACTCGCTCTTACTACATTAAGACACGCTCTGTTTCTCTTCTTTGTCCAGACACCCGCTGTTGGAGGTGTGTTCTCCGGTGTTTGTGGCTAACTCCTTTGACAGCACCGACTTTAACGGCCGAGTCAAGATCATCACTGGCCCCAACTCGTCTGGAAAGAGCATCTATCTCAAACAGGTTAAATATACTCCGCTGTAGACTCTCATTAGGAGGCGTTCTGCACTGATCTGTTCCCGTTTTGACAGGTTGGCCTCATTGTTTTTATGGCTCTGATCGGCTCAAATGTGCCAGCCAAAGAAGCAGAGATCGGTCTGGTGGACGGGATCTTCACTCGGATGCAGAGCAGAGAGTCTGTGTCCGTTGGCCTCAGCACCTTCATGATAGACCTCAACCAGGTACTTCATATCGTGTTGACACTGTACAGACAACAGCTCTGTGTGGGGGCAGAGGAAGGGTTACGCATTTTCCACACTACTGTCCTTTAGCTCCACTCCCACACTCCACCTGTCTCTGCCAGGAGCTGCTACTGCCCACAGAGCCGCCAATGCACTCAAGTACACACATAAACACTGCACTCAAGTACGCAGATAAACACTGCACTCGTGTACGCAGATATACACTACAGCCGTGTACGCAGATAAACACTACACTCAAGTACACAAATAAACACTGCACTTGTGGACACTGATAAACACTGCACTGGTGTACGCAGATATACACAACACTCGTGGACACTGATACACACTACAGCCGTGTACGCGGATAAACACTACACTCAAGTACACAAATAAACACCACACTCGTGGACACTGATACACACTACAGCCGTGTACGCGGATAAACACTACACTCAAGTACACAAATAAACACCACACTCAAGTACACAAATAGACACTGCACTCAAGTACACAAATAAACACTGCACTTGTGGACACTGATAAACATTGCACTGGTGTACGCAGATATTCACAACACTCGTGGACACTGATATACACTACAGACGTGTATGCGGATAAACACTACAGTGACGTACAGACAAACACTACAGTGATGTACAGACAAACACTACAGTGATGTACAGACAAACACTACAGTGATGTACAGACAAACACTACAGTGATGTACAGACAAACACTACAGTGATGTACAGACAAACACTACAGTGACGTACAGACAAACACTACAGTGATGTACAGACAAACACTACAGTGACGTACAGACAAACACTACAGTGACGTACAGACAAACACTACAGTGATGTACAGACAAACACTACAGTGACGTACAGACAAACACTACAGTGATGTACAGACAAACACTACAGTGATGTACAGACAAACACTACAGTGATGTACAGACAAACACTACAGTGATGTACAGACAAACACTACAGTGATGTACAGACAAACACTACAGTGACGTACAGACAAACAATACAGTGATGTACAGACAAACACTACAGTGACGTACAGACAAACACTACAGTGATGTACAGACAAACACTACAGTGATGTACAGACAAACACTACAGTGATGTACAGACAAACACTACAGTGATGCACAGACAAACACTACAGTGATGCACAGACAAACACTACAGTGATGTACAGACAAACACTACAGTGATGTACAGACAAACACTACAGTGACGTACAGACAAACACTACAGTGATGTACAGACAAACACTACAGTGACGTACAGACAAACACTACAGTGATGTACAGACAAACACTACAGTGATGTACAGACAAACACTACAGTGATGTACAGACAAACACTACAGTGATGTACCGACAAACACTACAGTGGAATAACAGTTTGTGTCTATTCTGCAGATGGCTCAGGCTCTGAACAGCAGCACTGGCAACTCCCTTGTGCTCATTGATGAGTTTGGAAAAGGAACTAACACTGTAAGAACAAGTTTTAATGTAAAGACTATCTGGATGAAAACTACAATATAGATTAACAATATAGAAGCATCAAAGTAAAGTTTTGTTATGTGTGCCATTTACCTGGCACATTTTGGTGGCACTTTAATTTGCTGATTTTTGTGTTAAAACTCTACTCAAACTTCATATAGTTATTCTGCTGTCTATAAATCCTGTGTGGAGCTCAAATGTAATGACATTTTGTTTTGTGTGCTCTTGTATCTGAATGAGCAAGAATGAACAAATGTGGAGTATTGGATATGTCGGTTTATTGAGTATTGGATATGATTTTAAAATATATATTTTTGAGATCAAGATTCAATATGTTATAACTCAATTCTAATTATAACTACTGTTGTGGAAAAATAGTGTAAACAATGACAGAGAAATAAGGCAGCATAGAAACAAGTGAATCTTTATTTTAGCCAAAATGCTTTCCCTGACAGAGTCGACTCTCCCTTCCTGGTCTGACTCTCGAACATCGAGACGATGGACAAGGACGTCCACATACTCCCGTCCCAATGTGTCCCTGATGCTCCACAAATGTTGATGATATCTTTATGGCAGGGGCCCCTGTCCTTCGCTGGCCAGGACACAGGACAGAGTTTACTGGGCTGACCGTGTCAAAACAAACGTTTTATGGAACACAATCACATAGCATCGCATCAGCCTAATGACATGACATTTTTCCCTTAATACTTTTTAAGTTTTAGCAGTACTGTTGTTGTAGTATGGACGTGTCTGTGATCATTGCAGTATAAACCTGTGTTCTCTGCTCCAGGTGGATGGGCTGTCCTTGCTGGCGGCCTCAGTCTCGTTCTGGCTGAGGAAGGCTTCAGTTAATGTTCCTCATGTGCTTTTGGCCACTAACTTCCACAGTCTTCTCCAGCTGGGTCTCCTGCCTTCCTCAGAGATGCTCTCTCTCCTGGTACAATAAACTGAATGCAGCCTTAGGCGTTTTGGATGAACCTATGATTTAGTTTAGAAATAATACCATACAGAAGTGGGCAACGCAATATCCAAACTGTTGTTTTGAAGGTAGGCTGAACAAGACTAATGAGTATCATTTTACAAACTGCTTAAAACAAAAAAGTATTAAATAAACTTGGAGTGTAACCTTTCAAATACAATATTATGTTACCTTTATTAATTTAAATATTTTTGTTAATGAAGGTATATACATTTTAATTAGATCATCCTAAGATTACTATAAAACTTTTGTTTCAAAAGGTAAAAGATGACATAAAATATTAAAATAGAGTGAACATTTAATTTTTTGAGTGAAGGTACATTCGTGTGTAATTTCTGAGGCCATACATTTTTTGTGCAAAACTTCTTGGACTGCAGGAATATGATCATAATATTGTTGTTATCAGGAGAGTCCAAGAATGTCCATTTTTGCTTATATTTCCTAGCCCGAGTACAAACAATGCAATGTTGGTGCCCGCTCTCACTTTCAAATGGCTAATCAGCTCCTCCAAAATTTTGATTGCACTGTTTGGGCTCTAAGGGGCTTCCTACCGGGCTTTGACTCCTTTGCCTTCTTCTTCTTTCTGCTGTGGTCAACATTGATCCCTTTGATCGAATATCAAACAATTACTCGACTAATACAAATTGTGGCGGACAAAGACTCAATTGACCAAGGCTAACTAATTTGAGCTCATTTATTTTGTAATTTGAGCGCAATTAATCTGTATTTGACCGGGGCGTGTGTTGCTTTTGGTATTACTGTGAAATTATAAATAAATGGACGTATTTAGCCACAAATTGCTAATGAGAGGCCACCACAATGAGAATGTTTTACCCCATTACACGTGTGATAATGTTGTATAATCGTGTGTGTTTGTTTGTGTGTGGGTTTTAGACTCTGGAGACGGCTCTGGACGGGAATGAGTTAGTATTTCTCTACCAGCTGAAGGAAGGGATCTGCAGGTCCAGTTACGCTGCCAACATCGCCACATTAGCGGGGCTGCCAGCAAACCTGGTTCAGAGGGGACTGGAGGTAAATACAAACACTACATCAATGCATCAATGGGTTTTATACGTTTTATGCTGCTTTCCACTCAGACTAAGGTAAAGTGGCTCGATTTTGTGGGGGGAAAAGCTAAATTATGATAATTTGGGTCATAATTGAAATCAAGATTATTAGAAACTATTATGTTCTGTCAAAAGTGAATCTGTAGCAAAGTATTGACTAGATTTATAGACGTTTATTGGTAATGTTTTGTGACTTGTGGTTTAGTTCATTTGTGGTCTGTGCACCCGGAATAAGAACCCATGTCATAAAGAGTTTACCATGATTTTTTAATTGATTGTATTGTTCATTTTGATTTTGTATTAAATCAATCAAACACCTATAGACCATTATGACACAAGTAATCTTCAATAGTACAATTTTGGTACTAAAACATAATGCCACTATTTATCCATACATTTTAATAAAACAAGGTTCTTTTGCTATCTCAATTTATTTATTTTTTCTTGTTCTATGGGGAGGAAAATTAGACTTTATTGAACCGTCATTGTTTTCTACCTATTGCAAACACATTTCGACTAAGTGAAGTTCTTTCACAGGTGTCTGAGCTGTACAGGACAGGGAAGCCCATCAAATGTGTTGACGGTGCTTCATGTGACGAGAAGGCCAACAGGTTTTATATTTCCCCAACACAACAAAATGTGACAGTGAGTCCACTCATGCATTCACACTTGTTCTTGTCCAGGTGTAAAAATATAGTGGAGATGTTCCTTAAACTGGACCTGGATGACAAAAGTATTGATGTGCAGAGTTTCTTGAAAGAGGAAATCCTGTCCTCTGCTGGTGAACTGCTGAACCAACGGGACATTTGAACACTTTATTAAGCTTTGAGTTAATTTGGTTATGGAGGTGTGTAATATTTCACCAACAAGATAATATTGTTGTTTTGAAGCTATGCAAAATGAAAATATTCTGTATATTGACTGCTATTTAATATATATATATATATATATATATATATATATATATATATATATATATATATATATATATATATATATATATATATCCTAAATCAGTTATAACCATTGATAAAATGTAAAACAATCAGAAACTTACTGTATAATCTTCCAAATAAAGGTATCAGGTGATATTTCTGCACTTTTTGTTTATCTTTATGGCCAAATCACTTTTGCACAATACTTGAACTTCAACCAAAACATTTATAGGCATAAAGCACATTTGTGATTGGTAGTCAAAATATTCTCTTATTATCATTAGCAGGAGACTTTAAAAATATATGTGTACTGCCCAACTCTATTATCTGTTATTGATGGTTAGTAACTGCTGCTCAACGTGTTTCCAATAAATGTATTACTTTAAAATGTTCAACATAACCACAATAATTACTCAATTACAAAAGACATCTGAAAACCGGCTATTTTTAAATCCTATCCATTTTCTCAATTCACGTTCAAACATTTTCTTGGTTCTGTATCACTTCAGAACCAAAGCTGTTCAGTAGGCATGGTTCAATATGGATTTTTTTCTGCCAATGTCTAGATTGAATTTTTGAGTGTAATACAATTTGATGTATGTTTAACGTTGATTGTGTGAACAGCCATCTTTAGCTCAATTTATCTTCTAATGTTGTTTGTTTTTGACAAAGTAGGTTGTTTTTATTGTTGACATGTTTCGATGAGCAGCTGACAAAGCATGTCAAGGTCAAACAAATTACTTTGTCTTCAAAACATGGTCCATTTGTCTTTTATTTCCATTCACAACGCTAAATATCTTTCTAGTATACAAATCAAAATCCCTTAAATCAGCTGTTATCGATATTCACACCGATACATAGTCCATCCCTCCGTTTCAGTGCAGTCCCATAGAGTCTCCATCAAGACACCATGAAGACAGGACGAGCGCCGCGGCGCACAGGAGCAATGCGTTTAACGAGGGTTTGTGGCCGGAGTTACAGAAGGGCGTGTCGCAGCAGTGCTTGGTCATTGTAAAGACGGTTTTATTTGGGAAAAGCTCCACTGTCGACACCACGCTGCATTCCTCTGCTTTTGCACAGCCCAACGTCTTCACATCCAGCACGTCCGCTGCCAGGGAGACAAGAGGAGAGCAGTGTCTTTAAATAAAAAATGAGTCTGGGAAGAATTGAGTTTGTAACAAGCGGAAAAGGAGAACTAGCCCAAAAGTGTCGAGTTGAATAGACATTTAGCAGGACTGTAACGTGGTTAGCTGTATATTGTGACGGTGAAAAGTCTGGAGAAAGCTCCCGGGCAAAAATACATAATCTAATTTATTTATAACAGCAGCAATGTAAAAAAGCAAAGGGGCCTAGAAAATCCTGACTAAAAGACCTCCCCAAAATATGGAAACAACTGCTGTCCTTTTTCAATTTATAATAGTCAAAAGTAACATAATTTACTGAACATTACAGCATTTAATGTATTTATTTGTTTTTTAATTATCCTTTGAGGTTAATATGTGGCAAATATTATAGTGTTTGATTTTGGTGTAATTTGAGCTCTAACATTAGTTACATATCCTTTACAAACCTTTTTCAAACTTTGCCAGGCCCAAAATAATTTGGACTAAACCTGATCCAAACTGGACTATGTTAAAGGTGCACTTGGTATGTTTTATGTGCTACTTTCTTTCATGCAGATAGTATATATTGCTTTGCCTGAAATTTTCCACAGTATAGTTTATTTTTTGTTTTTTAAAACAAAACAAAAACACACACAAGAAACAGAAGATGACCCGCGAGGGTAGGAAATAAAAAAAAATTACATAGGAAAAAAATAAAAAAGAATTAAGGCCCAGATTGTCCAAAATAAAAGGCCCATTTGGTCCAAAGTCTTTCAAATTTCTAAATTTTCCACAGTATATTTTTATACAAATCTATCTTGCATTTATTATTCACATAAAGGTGTTTTTTGTCTTTAAAAAAGACCAAAAAAATCACCTGGAGCGTGTTTTATAACATTTTGTGGAACATGCCAGGCAAAACAACAACATGTAGAAAAGAAGGTTTCGGACAATTCAGCAGAAAGCTTACAGTTCACCGTTAAACCGTTAAGCATGAACCTGGACTTAATAATGACTTAACCAGGCCTGAACCAGGATTAACCTTTACTAATGACAGACTAAAACACACTAAAAAGGTGCAGAGCTCTTTAAGTCAAGGTGTGGCCGCACCTGCCTTCCCGCGGCCCGTGTAGCAGCGTTCTGTGGGGCTGCAGTTGGTTTTGGTGGTGTAGCACGCGTCCCAAAAGCCCAGGTCGCATTGGAAACACTCCAGAAAGTCCTCCTCCTCCTCAAACTCTGTGTCCATCATCTGCTCCGGCAGCTCCTCCTCTTCACCTGACAGCAACAACGCACCTTATTTCACATGCTTAACTTTAGAGAAGTTTGCTAGCACGTAATCTTCTTGACTATGCTGCTACTCAGAGATTTATGTAACCAGACGTTGGCACGGTTAGTACTCAGATAGTGTTTATTTGTTAAGTGACACCAGCAGTACTGCCAGGCTCGTACTTGATAATGATTTTACTCCATCTGGACTCCTTTTGTCCACTTATTTCTGGAAGTCTGTGGTCAGCATAATAGATTTAATAGTCTGAAAGATTCTGGCATTTACAAATGAGCTGGCTTTCTAGCTAGGAATAATAATATAATAATGTATATAGTGCTCAATGGTGATTCTCATTTTGGTGCATGTTTCATTTATGTGTAGCTATAAAAACATCTCACAATAAAACTTCGACAAAGTGATTGAAGTGTCTTGTCCAGTGACACAGGTCTGGGCTCAACATTTATCATATCTCTATCTTTTTTTTTTTACAATAAATTGTTCATTTAGAATCCTGCTTTAGAGTTGTTGTTGTTGTTGTTGTTGTTGGTGGTGGTGGTGGTGGTGGTGGTGGTATAAAGTCAATATTATCGTTTATCGTGATATATTTCTGTGGCAATACATCACACTTCAGTCTAATGACACAACAGAAGTGCCACGCCAACCAATATTTCATAACGTTGACTCTTTTCAATCTCTGAACAGGTCGGTCAAGTCTAGAGGTAATGTTTACGTGTTGTTGTCTGGATTGTGGCCGAATAGCAGGGTCTAGTGCTTTTGCTAACAGGCTAATCCCCCGGTTAAGATGTTGTTCAGTGAGGATCACAATCCTTATCCCATCTCATCTCGTTAGCCGCTGCTAGCTCAGGAGAACAAAACAGGACAAAAATGCACAATGCTGAGTTTCCTATTATCTCTAAACTGTCTTCTGTGCTTTAACTATAGAATGGCTCAGTTTTGCTATAAATTGTCTACTCTGAGCAATCAGTCTTTTAAATTTAAATATTTTTTTGGACTAAATGCATTTTAAGATACATAAATTGTACCTACAGTAGATGATATAATACACATTATATAACTTTGCTTGACTTTAGCTTCATAGCCCTTCAAACTAATCAAGACATCAGTGTATAAATCAAAATATCAACGTACAACTAATTCAACTGAAACTTTCCCATCATTCAGACCAAAGTCCTTGGACTTTGATCAAGTTGGAGCACTGACAGCTGCACAGGTTCTTACCTTGCACAGCCAGGAGCATTGTGACGGCAACAAGCCAGAAAACCAGTCCTTTCATTGTCTGTGGGCGACTTCTTCCAGTGACAGCAGCATGAGGACGGTTGCCGAGACAGGAAGTAGTGCTCAAATTGGATTAGATCGAGGGGCTCACCTGATGCTCTTTGTTCAAACCTGCTGCTGGCACGAGCCGAGCTGCGTTTTCCTATTATTTTATTTTTTGTACAAGATGTGAGCACTTTTGAATGGTTTGGATTTCAAATGGCTGTTGCTTTGCCTGGAATGTTTCACAGTATGGCATTATGCTCATCTATGTTGCATTTATTCAGTTACATGTGTTTTTTATGGCTAATTAAAGAACTTGGCTGGCACCTTAAGGCCGTGCAATTGATAGTATCTTAATCAGGATCAAGAGTTTTGTTGTTTATTTTTAATCGAGAGATTCACAACCAATCGCTCAGTAAAAGCATGTGATCTGGACAAGAGTTCAGACTTTAGAGGAACAAATGGGACTTTTGTGTGTTATTGTAAATGGCAATGATTAATACTCCAACTACTTGATGCGGGGTTTAATGTCATACTGTGGAACTTTCCTGGCAAAGCAATACCATCTCCATGGAGACAAGCAGGTTGCATATTGTGCCGTAAATTAGTCAGTTGATCTGTCTTTTTGGGTTTTGTGGTTTTTCTAAATTCTACATATGCATTCAAAAAAACATAAATATTGAAGACAGTAAGAAAGAGACTAGAAAGATATTAATTGTGCGGTTTGAGCCCAGTTTCATTCTGATGTAGACTTGATTTGGTCCTGTTTTAGACCTGGTTCACCCCGGCCTTGTCCAGGTTTAGTTCCGGGTTCTGTCCCAATTTTTAATATGACGTTTGTGCAGTCACGAATGCACTCTAAAACATGTTCAAAAGCCCCGGATATACTTTACACCACCTAAATAAATTCAAACCTACATAACAATGAATGTTTTGAATTCAAGACTAGATGGTGTTTCCGCAGCGCACTGTACAGGAAGAGCCAGAGTCGGCTCTACCTCCTGAGGAGACTCAGGTCTTTTGGAGTGACAGGGCCACTCCTGAAGACCTTCTATGACTCTGTGGTGGCATCAGCTCCTGTACGGTGTGGCCTGCTGGAGCAGCAGCATCACAGAGAGGGAGAGGAAGAGGCTGGACAGAGTCATCAAGAAGTCCAGCTCCGTCCTGGGCTGTGCTCTGGACTCGGTGCAGGAGGTGGGGGACAGGAGGGTCCTGGCTAGATTCACATCTATGCTGGACCATGAGTGTCACCCCATGCAGGACACTCTCTCTGCTCTGGAGAGCAGCTTCAGTGAGAGACTGATCCACCCTCGCTATGTGAAGGAAAGGTTCCGTAGGTCTTTCCTTCCTGCTGCTGTCAGACTTTATAACAAAAAACTGTTAGTACTGAACACTCGCAATACTGACCTAACCTAATACTGATGTGCAACTCTGTCATATGTGCAATTGCTGTTGGAATTCATGTGCAATTCATGTGAAATTCATGTGCAATCTATGTGCTGTCGTGACACATATTCATGTGCAATTACTGTCGTGATCACATGCAATGGTATTTATGTATTTATTTATTTATTTGTCTATGGGAGTTTTTATTTATTTATAGGAGATCTTCTACTGAAAGTGTTTTTCAGACTTCCTATAAGTGATCTGTTCTTCTGTATCTACCTCTGTATCTACCTGCGTTGCACCAATGAAATTTCCCCATGTGGGACAATAAAGGAATATCTTATCTTATCTTATCTTATCTTATCTCTGAAAGGGTTAAAGTTGAAAGCCTTTGCCAGCTCCATAACTGCATTCATTCACTACTGCTGACCTCGGTGCAGTTTTAAGTCCCTTTTGACCTGATGCTCAACTTTTCTAAGGCTCTCGAAAATCGGTTTAGACGCGGTCGCCAGTCGAATATTTACAAACTTGTAACTTATCCTCTTCTATAATGAAACGGAAATAACATGTGCCCAGTCAGCCAACAGTTAAGAGGCTTATGTGCCCTCTCCGTCCGTCTGGTCCGATGTGTGAATGAAACAACCTATGCACACAGATGCTCCAGGGCTCCCAGTCCAGGGATCCCGACGCTGCACGAACCTCGTCAGCGACTTATGTAACGCCGGAGTACGAGCGCTGAGGACTGAGGAGTGTTCGTGAGTTGTTACCGCAGCAGCAGTAGTGATGGCAGATCCCGAGAGTGCGATGCTGTTATGTGGGGATTTCACCTTCGAATCTGCTCTGATCAAAGGATTACTCAACAGGAGCTGGATTGTGCTGCCGTGTGGGTTTAAGATGGCAGATCGCAACATTCTGCACATGGCAGGAAGAAGAGCTGCAAGATGTGTAGAGATCAAATGGAAATCACAAGATGAATGGGACAAAGACAAGATATCTAATAATAAACCTGCTAAAGCTGTACTTTGAACTTTGGACCAATTTTTCCCATCCTGTTTTGTCTCAAGTACACCCTAAACTTTGTCTCACGCTAGATTTACATCCTAAATTGGTTTTAAGATTATACATTGATCATTTAAGTAGTATATCGTCAAATATTAAAACATTGTCTTGTTTTATGGATATTGATCTCCAAAATGCTCAAATGTTAATTCAAATTAGGGCCACAACTAACAATTAACTAATTATTTTGTTAATCTGGCAATTATTCTTTCGATCAATTTGTTTTTTAGATGACAAAAACCCATAAGATTTCTATCAAATTTGACTGAGATGAAGCTAAAGAGAGGCACTTGAGAATATAAAAATAGTTTGAGCATTTCTACAACATTATTCTTTCATTAAAGACACCCATTTTATTTGTTTCTAGGGCTGTAGTTGACTATAAATTATTGGTCGACCAATTAGTCAACTAAAAGGAGGTGAGACAAAAGCGGTCAAAACTATTCTCAAAAGACTACATCTGCACAGGAGTTCATGCAAAAACTACTATTTATACAGAAATGTAGTAAACTGTAGTTTAAACTCTAGTAAAATGTATTAGAGAGCTATAAATTAGCTATAAACTATAGCTATAAACTCAAAAATCTCAAGCTAAGTCCCTCCATATCCTTTTTGCTATTGTCTCAAGTGAATTATTGTAATCTAAATTAGTCGAATCATTAAAATGTTGCTCGACAAAGACACCATCGACCGGTCAATCGACTAAAGACTTAAAACCCTACATGTTTCTTGAGTCTGAGACATAAAAACTCTTCCCTCAGCACATGGCATGTTCTGAAGTCTGTGTCTGGGTTAGAAAACGATTATTTGATTACTAAATTAGTTGATAATTGTTTTCTGATGATCAATCATGGTAGTTGCGATTAATCAGTTCACTTGTTTCAGTCCCAATTAAAATACTATTACATTTGACCTTTGAAACCTCTACAAACATGTGATTCTTGCATTTGTTTTTAGCGCTACATTTTTCTATTCTCCCAAAAGTGAATGTCCCTTGACTTGAAGGTGCATTGTGCAATTTTTCTGCCACCCACTCATCTCCTTATGAATGCTCTGTGTAAAAAGTTCTACCATATGACATTAAAGCTCATCAACCTTGTGTTTATTCAATTACAGCTGTTTTTAATGCCTCAAAAATACTTGGTACTCAACAAATTCTTACTGCGAGCGGCGGCGCCTCTCCACAGATCTCACCTGGATCTTGGCCTCCTCTGGAAAAGTTACATATTGGTGGATTTTATTGCTGTTATTGAGTTTTTGTTTCATGTGGATTTGCCCGGTAATGATTCAGATGTATTCACCACAACAGCTGCATGTTTGAGTTGTCTGCCTTCACTTAAACGCGACAGACCAATAATGTGATCCGAAGCCCGTTTGAGTGTCTGGTCTGAATGTGCGTGTCGTGCGCTGTGGCCATGTTTCTTGACTGCGTTCCCAACAGCCTCCTTCGCACTTATCACTCAGAAAAGCAGCTCGCTCCTCAGCTTCACACATTCAGCAGCGCCTCGCAGCATGAGCTCTGTGCAAAATTAGCATGTTCGATATTTGTTAAAGGATTTTATTTTCTGCTGCTGGTGCTGGTGGTGGTGTGGTGACCATTGGTACAACAGGAATTCCACAAATATTGAACCAGACAGTTTGGTGTTAAATTAGCTCCTCAAACGACTAAAATTAAGTCTCTCAGATTGAATAATAACAATAAATAAGTAAAATAATAGTTGTTGTACATAAGATGAGAACTTCACCGGGTCATGGTACAGGCCAGATCTGTGGAGAGGCGAGCCAGTTCACAATAAGAATGCACATTTTTTTAGCGAAACACCTGTAATTGTAAAAGTGCAAGACAGATTACTTTAAAGCCAAACTGTGGAACATTTTAGGCAAAGCTGGTACATCATGGAGATAAGCAGGTGGTGGACCCCCAACTTTAAAGGTTATATAGTGCACCTTTAAAGGACACTTATTATGCATTTGTTTGAATTGACACTTTAAACATGCTCCTTATATGGCCCCTATATTTTGGCATCTCGAACTTAAATTAATGCATTTATCTATGGAAAGCACACAATACTTTATATCAGCCAGGCGTTCCCTCATCAGGATTTGTGTTAGCAAGCTATCCACTGGCATGGGGAAACAAACATAAGCTAGCTCTAAGCACGTGGTTGTGATGAATGTGATTTGATGTCAGAAATGCTCAGAATGAGTCTGACGATGATTTATGAAGCTAAAAACAGCACAAAAGATCTCGGCGCGCTGCCTATGACATCACAAAAAAGGGAAATTTGAAACCAAGTGTTTTTATGAGGCTCAAAGGGAGAGGATTCATCAAACAAGCGTGATTGAAGCTAAATACAATGTTTTTGACAAGGAAAAACTGGTTAAAAACACAAAAACATGAATCTTGCATAATAGGTGACATTTAAAGTGTGTGAACTGAACACAATCAGTAAAGAATAAAGTTCACCTTTAAATAACCACGTTAGAATTTTGTATAAAGTAGAATTACACACAGATCCATGCTGAGGTGTCCCAAAGTGGGCTAGTTTTAAAAGACGTTTTACTTAGTTGTTTATTACCACACATGTTGAAGAATCTCTTCACATGCTAATGGAAAAAGTTACAAATGAAGCCACTAAACTTCCACCTGGTGTTTTTTAAACCCTTATTGTCTGTAAGTAGGAAAATGTGTGGCTGTGGCTCACAAATGTCTCCACTCTTCGGTCTCAAGTCGTCATCTGGATGGCAGGATCCCAGCGTGAACCCAGACAAAAATAACCTAAAACAAGTCCTTAAACACCTATAAAACTCTCAGCCTCATCTCGAGGGTAATTAGAGGAAGAATGCCCCTAATAATTAAAATCCTCCCTGTTTTTCTAGCCTGTTTCATAAATGAGCCTCTTTCTGCTAATGATACCAAATGATTGTTGTTTGGATTGTTGTGCCGTGGCATGATCTTTAAGAGGTGCACTTTCTGAATAAAGCGTAGGAATGATGAGCAGATGAAAGGTCAGTTTGGTGGGAGAGTGAGCTACGCTGATCACGAGAGAGCTTTTCACAGAGCTGCTGTCAGAATAACTCACTGTTGCTCCATCCGGCTGTGCTCTTTTCAATCCAAGCTGTGATTTAAGAAACGCTTTAGGATCTTATTCGTCATGTTTGGAGGAGGCATGCCTTGGCTGTGAGAATTAAAAATAAATGAATCACCGTATACTTGAGGCTATGTTTTTGCACCAAACGGGTTTTTAGAATGAGCTGGAGGTGGGCGATATAGCAATATACGATTGGTAATGAATATATTGAATTATTGATGATATCGTAAATGTTGTGTTGAATTTGTGCAAAATGTGAATGTAGGGATTTCCTTTTAAAACAGTCTCAAAATCAGCTGATAAAAGTAAACATTGAATAAAAATACTATGTTACCTTTCAAACAAGTGATATTTCTGACAGTCTTTTCAAATTTGTCATATACTTAAACCTCAACTTATACATTTAAAGACGCACTTTGGCTCATTTCTGTTGGATTGACAAAATATCTTTTACCATTATTGTATGCTCCAAAAAAAAAGAAGATATACATTTTGTTCAACCATTATTATGACCCTTTGACTACCTACCAACCTGTAGAAGTTGTAATATGATTCAGAGCTTTTCTGTTTCGTGGACGTTGCCGCTCTTCTTATTCAGCCTCAGTCAGAATGAGTGACAGCTGAAGTTGACCAATCACAGTGAGCGTTCAGAAAATAGCTTCACTTACCTCTTAAAGGCAAAACAAACTTCAGAAAGTGCATGAGCGAGATTAGATAAAGACTGATTTGAAGTCTAATCCCGCTCACTCTCCTCAGTTAAAGTGGTAGAAGACGCTGCTGTGTGAAGCACCCAGCAGATTTCCTCTAAAATCCTTCCCGTTGTCCTAATTTGGTCCAAAAGAGATTGTCTTAAAGGGATTTTCGGAGTGCGATCCAAAAGGCGAATTGTCAGTTGACATCAAAAGGCACCGCGCTTCGATCTGCGGCTGAGTCAGAGCAAAATGTGGGACAAAAACACAGTTTCTGCAGACACTGAGTCAGATTGCACCACTCGGAGGCACCGCCAGCAACACACTTGTTTATTCGGGAATGCTTCAAATCTGCTTGTATGAATTATAACATGACCAAATCTATAGAACTTGTTATCTTGTAGTTCAGTACTCTTACATTTGATGCAGCTCTTTGCACAAACTCAGCACCGTCTACTTCCCCCACCCACTCCTCCTGCAGCTTTCCTTCACTTTCTGCAATTTGATTATGTGAGCATTTCAGATGCAAGACGGGGGCTTTATACAACTCTATGGCAGATTTACAGTTTTAGAAAGAAATATCCAAATGAATGATCCACAAGTGTTGAACTTCATTGTAATTACTTAAGGATTAGCTCCAAAATGAATGTCCGTGTAAACCCACTGTTGTCCAGGTAGGTTCTACAGAAAAATAGAATGTAACTCTGTCAACTGGGCCAAAGTTTTAAGACCAAAGACGTTTCGTCACTCATCCAAGTAGCTTTTTCAGTTTCTCGGACAGAACTGGTGAGTCACTGCATTATATCTGTCTGAAGGGAGGAGCTAACTAGACTGAAACTAGTGGCTGTAAGTAAATGTATTAACTACCCTCATATACCTACGGTACTCTATTATCTGCCCTAAGGTGTGAATTGTCACCCGAGTCATATTTTACCCAATTGTTCTTTATTTAACTCCTTTAGAATGTTAGTGTGAGTGTAGTTCGGTCAGATATTAAGGCCGTGACTCACCAGCTCTGTCAGAGGAGCTGAAGAAGCCACTTAGATCAGTAGCAAAATATATTCACCAAATTGCACCATTCAATTTTCACCTGCCCTCCAGCTCATTCATGTTGTGATGTCACATCCAACATCCAACCTCATCCATGCTCTTCATGAGTGACAGGCGGATTCAACCAATCACAGTGAAGCGTAAACTCTCAGCAGAAGACTATAACTTTGATACCTTTTAAAGGCAGTAAAAGCTGGTAAGCGAACATACATTTAAAGAATTCATCGTGACATTGCCCACCTCTGATTTGAATAACACAGTGTACATTAGTCCTCTTCAAAATTCAGTTGGCAGAGGCGATGCTGTCCGTGTGTTATAGTTGTCCTCCGTGGCGTTATAGGAGTCCGAGCAAACAGAGGAGCAAGAGATGGAGAGGCAGGGGGAGGCAGGGCGCTGTGGTCGGGGCTCATGGTGGTACAAAACACAAGCCAAAAGCGTCTGTCCCTTCTCTGCGCCTCTTTTCCGCTCCGCGTTTTCTTTCTCTGCACTTTCCCGTTGAAAGGTGGCCACTGCTGGCTTTATTGGTTTGCTTCTTTGGACTTGTGGGGGTGGTGCTAGCGGAGGAAGTGGAGGAGATGGGCTCTTGTTTTGAGAAAGCGGGAGCAAGCGTGCCGGAGTGGCCCACGCCACCTGCTCTCCCTCCTGCGCCCCAAAACTATCCTCCCACCCGATCCCCGCTTTCAAATCCTCAAGGTCGTCGAATTTCTCTTGCCGTTTGACCTCCCTGTCCCGGTTCTCGTAGAGCAACGTCGCCGCGCAGATGAAGATGAACAAACCGATGCCCATTACGATGGGCCCAGCGAGTTTCATCCTGTCCACGTGCGTGCTGCCCCGTCCTCCCGTCGCCGGTTTGGGGGGCGCCGAGACGTAACCCGCTATGGCGACGCACAAGCCGACCAGGACGACGCACACGCCCAACATGAGCCACACCCCCGGGGCGGATCGCAGGGGCAGGCGGGTCCGGAGGGCTCGACCTTTCTTCAGGTGGCGGTGGCAGGCGGCGGGGCAGGCGGCGGAGGAGGAGGAGGTGGATTTGGAGGAGGAGGGGCTACACACAGGGCTGGCAGCAGCAGCAGTCATCCTCTGGCTTTAAACTGGACAGAGGAACACATCAGGAAGGGAAAGTTAAAGGGGCTGTACGCTTTTTTCTCATGTTATAAAGTCAAATCTGTTTCCATCAGCACATTTTATCGTAACAGTAGCTCTTGTCGGTCAAAATGAGACCACATGGCGCTAACTGCATATAATTTTTGTTGTTGCTGTTGTTGTGTTTCTTTTAATGGCGGTTTGCATAAGAAGAAGAAAAAAGTGCAAAGCAGGAAGTGCATTGTTAGCATGCTAGTTGCTAAGGTACAGCACCTTTAAGATAAGTCAATTTAACAATAGAAGCAACAGGCATTATAATAGCTTTAAAGGCTTATGTTTTTGTTTGGGGGTCTGCCACCGTCTTGTCTCCATTGAGATGTTATTTGCTTTGCCTAAAATGTTCCACAGAATGATATTAAACTTATGTTGTTTGTATACATTAAATCATGAAAAAATACTTTGAACACCTGCATTCGTCCTGTAACCAGGCTTGCCTCGTTGCAGATCTGACCTGTACCATGGGCTGGTAGCATAATTTGCTTGTCTCCTTGGAGGCAAAGCAATAACAACCCTATGAATACTGTCATATTCATGCGCAATACTCTGACATGTCAATCATATTGGTGCAATATTCTCCGTCCATATAACTGCTGTAAAGGCAAGGCAAGTTTATTTGTAGAGCACATTTCATACACAAGGCAATTCAAAGTGCTTCACAGCAGGAAAAATGCATTCAAATCACAAAGAAATTACAGAAACAGAAATACAATAAAATTAACTAAATTAAAAATTATCAATCCAACTGATTTTCTAAACTAATAAAATCACAAACAAAAGAGAAGAGTGCAAAGAAAAAATCCTTTCAGTCATATGCGCAGCTAAACAAAACTGTTTTTAGCTTAGATTTGAACATTGTCAGAGTAGAAGCCTGTCTCACATCTTCAGGAAGACTGTTCCAGATTTTAGCTGCATAAAACTGAAACGCAGATTCCCCATGTTTTGTCCTGACTCTGGGCACCAGCAGGAGGCCGGTCCCTGAGGTCCTCAGAGTCCGAGATGGTTCATATGGCACTAACATATCCAAGATATACTTTGGTGCTAGGCCATGGAGAGACTTGTACACAAGCAGACCTGCTTTAAAGTCTATTCTCTGAGCCACAGGGAGCCAGTGCAGAGACCTGAGAACAGGACTAATGTGATCATACTTCCTGGTTCTAGTCAGGACCCGAGCAGCAGCGTTCTGGATGTACTGCAGCTGTTTTACAGCTCGTTTGGAGAGGCCAGTGAGCAGGCCGTTACAGTAGTCTAATCTACTGGAGACAAACGCATGGATAAGTCTCTCTAAATCTGGTTTTGACACTATATTTTTGATTTTGGCAATGTTTTTTAGATGGTAAAAAGCTGCTGATGTTATTGATTTGACGTGGCTATTAAAGTTCAAGTCTGAGTCCATTATTACCCCCAGATTTCTAATTTGGTTTGTAGGTTTTAGAGCGAGACTCTGGAGGTGACCGCTAACACTTTCTCTTTGTTTCTGTGGGCCAAAAACAATTATTTCAGTCTTGTCTGAGTTCAGCTGGAGAAAGTTGTTTTGCATCCACACACTGATCTGTTGGATGCAGTGACAGAGTGAATCTACTGGTCCATAGTCACCTGCCGATAGTGAAACATAGATTTGAGTGTCGTCTGCATAATTGTGATAGGACACATTTTCACTGCGTATCAACTGACCTAACGGCAGCATGTAGAGGTTGAACAGAAGAGGACCCAGGACTGACCCTTGGGGCACTCCACAGGTCAGGGTCATGTGGTCTGAGACACAGCTACCAATTTCAACAAAGTACTTCCTGTCTTCCAGATAGGACCTTAACCAGTTTAGGGCAGTGCCAGTGATGCCCACCCAGTCCTCTAGTCTCTGTAAGAGGATCCCATGATCGACAGTGTCAAAAGCAGCACTCAGATCTAACAGAATTAAGACTGAGGCTTTGCCCATGTCAGTGTTCAGGCGGATGTCATTTGTCACCTTGACAAGAGCAGTCTCAGTGCTGTGATGAGGTCTAAAACCTGACTGAAAAACATCAAATGAGTTGTTTATTAAGAGGAAATCTGTGAGCTGTTGGTAAACAACCTTTTCAAGGACTTTGCCCCAAAATGGCAGATTAGAGATGGGCCGGTAATGACTCAGTACTGCGGCATCAAGACTGCTCTTCTTTAGGAGAGGCTTTATGACCGCAGTTTTCAAAGACATTGGGAATGTTCCAGATTGAAGCGACATGTTAACTATGTGAGTGAGTGGTGCTAACAAACTGTTCAGCACAGACTTTAGAAATCTGGTGGGTAACACATCAAGGCAGCATGTAGATGAACTCAGACTGGTGATGATCTCATGGACAGTTTTATCAGTTACTGGTGCAAAGTGAGTTAGCTCTAAGTGTCTTGGTGGTTTTAGGGTAATTTTTTGCATTGTGGGATTTATAGCATTTTTAATGCCCTGAACTTTGTCATTAAAGAATAATGCAAACTCATTACACTTGGATGTGGAAATGAGTTCTAACGGCAGCTGAGCTGGAGGGTTTGTTAATCTGTTTACTGTGGCAAACAGGACACGCGAGTTGTTACTGCAGCTTCCAATTATTTCAGAAAAATATCTTTCCCTAGTTCTACATAAGATTAGGTTGTACATGTTCAGCTTTTCTTTGTAAATCTCTTTTTGAACCTGGAGCTTTGACTTGCGCCATTTCCGTTCGGCCCTGCGGCACTCCCTTTTCTGTGCCCTGACCGAATCATCATTTCTCCACGGCGCCTTCTGCTTATTTTTTTACCATTTTAGCCTTTATAGGGGCGATGGTGTCCAGAACATTCAAAACACTAGATGTAACAGAGTTCAACAAATCATTTACATTAGAACATGAGACATTTTCAAAGTTTATCATTTCCATAAACAGTGCACCTGTGCCATCACTTATGTGTCTCCTCTGAACAACTGCAGGACCAACCGGAGGTTTGGGAGAAACAGACAGGTCAAAGAAGACACAGAAATGATCAGACAGAGCAACATCGATCACATTAACATTTGAAATATTTACCCCCTTTGTAATTATGAGATCTAGAGTGTGTCCTTTGCTGTGGGTGGGGCCTCTCACATGCTGAATAAGACTGAAGGTTTCAAGGACAGCATCAAGCTCTTTAGCGTTTCTGTCACAAATATTATCAACATGCACATTGAAATCACCTGTAATGACCAAACCATCAAAGTCTGTGCATATGACTGAAAGCATCTCAGTAAAATCATCAATAAAACCTTGGCAGTGCTGGGGAGGCTTGTATAAAACAATGAAGAGAATGGATGGAGACCGTTTTAGCTCCATTTTAAAGGATACATACTCAAATGATGAAAACACCCCAAAAGACAACCTGCGGGTAATTATTTCATCTCTAAAGACAGCACAGACTCCACCCCCTTTTCTGTTTTCTCGTGTTTCAGATTCAAACCTAAAGTTGGGTGGAGCAGATTCTATCAGAACTACATTTCCTGTGTTTTTGTCAAGCCATGTTTCAGTTAAAAACATAAAATCAAGATTATAAGAAGAAATAAAAATATAGCCGCAAGCGGCAATGATCGGCCCTCGCTACGCCGCCGCCACGCCGCAAGAGGAGGGGGCGCTAACGCGCCCCAATTGTCCTTTTATTACGCCTACTGCTGAATCTGTGACGCTGTCACATCTTCTCCCCTTTGTTTTACCATCAAAAAGCAATTTTATTTTGAATTCTTGGCAAAATGTGCGGCACAGACACCGTGACTCTTTGAATAAAAATGTGGATAACTTTTGATGGTCCACCCCTGAAGATGAGTCTCACCAAATTTCAGGTTAATATATCTAACGCCCTAAGAGGAGTTTGTGAAAGTATAAAGTGTAAACATGTTCTGGCGATTTCCCCATTGGAATAACATGGAAGGTTTCGGTCATCGTTACGGCAACGCCATAACAATTATGACATGGGTCTCATTGACTTTTTTGATGGGGATGCCAAAATTGAGTTGTGTGTCAAATTTCATATAATTTCGCAAAACTAAATATTTAACCTCCATATAAAATCTGTAGGGGGCGCTGTGGCTCCAAATTAATTTATTTCACTTCAAGTAGGTTTAGGGCAAAGAGTTTAACAACTGATTCTAATTTGACGCAATTCGGACTTTATCTGCGCAAACGGCAGAAATGTTAAATTTGGGAGATTTCTGAAATTCTTGCTACAGTTTGCGGCTTCGACGCACAGAGACCGTGACAGGTATCAATGTAATTTGGATAACTTTTGATGTCCCACTCCTCAGTAGCATTTTCACCAAATTTCAGCTTTTTAGGGCCAACGCCCTGGGAGGAGTTCGTAAAAGTACGACGTTTGGAAAAACTCCGAAGTCATGTTTAGCCATTTTTGAAGCAATATGGCCGACATTTGGTTGGGCGGACGGCGTTGCCGTAATAATATTTTTTACTTCTCTTGTCACCATCTATCTCTGCGCCAAATTTCATGATTCTACGATCAGATTTTTTTTGGGTCATTTCCCATCTCTCAATGCATTTTTGGTACATTTGGGGGCGCTGACGCGCCAATTTTTTTTATTTTAGAAAAGGGAAATAGCCAGAATGTAGAGAGGCACGATTTTTAGAGGTGTGCAAATTTTTGTGACTTTTCGTCAATGTTCACTGGGTGAAAAATAGGGGGGTTGGTCCCGAGAAGAAGAAGAAAGAAAGAAAGAAAGAATAATATTCCGATACGAAAACAATGTTTCCCATTTTTCAAATATCATAAACTATACATTTTCGGAAAGCGCTCGCGCTTTCCTACCTCATGGTGTGGGTCCCTGGTCACTGACGGGTACTTTCGTTAATTTTGAGTGGGCTCCGCCCACTTTGTGTTTTTGGCCCTCTATACAGTAATAATGTTCAAATTTGCAGTACATGCTTATATGCACGGAACATGCAAGAGATGGGGAACGTATTCGTGAGCTACTTAGCGCAAATGAGTGCTTTATATGAGGATCTCAATGTAAAGTGCTCGTTTAGTGCGCACTTTTGAACGGGCTTCGCCCGTTTACAACGGTAATGTTCCATTTTCCTACTACTAATTAGTATGCACGGGGCGTGCATGAGTGAAGGAGTGCGTTAGTGAGTGTTTGGAAGTGGGCGAGCGCTTCGCGCTCGATTTCGTGCGCACTACGTGCGCACTTTTGCAGCCGTGCTTCGCACGGCCTTACGAGATTAATAGGCCTCTCGCCAGCTTGTGGCGCTCGGGCCTAATTATTAATTAAGAGAGATTTGTTACATAAGGATCTGACATTTAGCACAGCAAGTTTCAGACTAGTTTCAGTGAGACTGGGCTTTATCTTTTCACAGGGAATATGAATCACATTTCTCAGATTGGGCCTGACTCGCATTTTGTTTTTCCATCTGTGTGATGATGTGACTACAGAAATAGCACTAGGGGGGGCTCTTTTTACATAGGGCCCCGGGTTGGTTTGATTTTTAATGTGACAATAAGTCCCGGCAACGCTGAGACCCAGTGCATCCTAGCTATGGGAGATACCAGGTGAAAGGCGAGGTTGGATGGGTGGTGGGGCTTTTGTAGCCAAGGAGAGTTTGGGACCAGGTGAGAGGCGAGGGGGGATGGGTGGTGGGGCTTTTGTTGGTGTAGTCGGCTTGTGCAGGGAAGAGTTGATAAGTATTGGCATAGCCCTTGCTATATTGGGCGTGAGTGGAGCCATCTTAATGCCTGATTTGATCAGACTTTCAAAATGGCTGGGAAGGCCCATGGGTGAGAGTGGAGATGAGAAGGAGAATGATGAATCTTTAGTGGGAGTAGATGTTGCAGGGGGAACCCAGGGCTGGTGTGAAGGCAGGGGCGATGACAGGGATGTGTTTGGGCTTGTCACAGATGGGTCCAAGGCCTTTGAAGATTGTTCCTTTGCTGGAGGCGGTGGAGGTGAATGTGGAGCAGCTGGAGCTGAATCCTTTGCTGGTGGTGGTGGAGCAGCTGCTGATGAATCCTTTGGTGGAGGCTGAGGTTGTGGTGCTTTTGATGTTGAAACATTGGCTCGGTCTCTGGCTGATGGAGCAGGAATTCTTCTCTCATTCCTCTCTTCTCTAACTATCTGCTCAGGACCCTGTCCAGGCCCAGTCCAATGCCTCAGAGCGTGGAGCAGGTTCTCTGTCAGCACCCTCACTCCACCTCTGCATAGGTGGGGGCCATTTCTCTTAAACAGGTCCTCTCGTTTCCAGAATAGATAGAAGTTCTCAATGTAGTGTAGTCCTCTCGGTGAACACTCTTTGGACAGCCATGTGTTCAGCTGAAGAAGCCGGCTAAACTTGTTTATCCTCCTGTCGATGTTTGGATCTGACCTGTACCATGGGCTGGTAGCATAATTTGCTTGTCTCCTTGGAGGCAAAGCAATAACAACCCTATGAATACTGTCATATTCATGCGCAATACTCTGACATGTCAATCATATTGGTGCAATATTCTCCGTCCATATAACTGCTGTAAATAAGAGTGTTACTTTTGTTACTATTATTATTATTATTATTATTATTATTAAGAGTGTTTTTTTAAGTTTTCAATAAGTTATCAGTTCTTTTACTTCTGTACCTACTTTGTGTTGCAACATTGGACATTTATGGAGACAACCAGAAAAGTGACATAGTGCACCTTTAACAATAGAGGCCAACTTGCCAAATGCTAGTAATGCTTTTTTCCCTATGAGTTTCAGAATGGTGAATAATAAGCACTTAACACTTTAAAACTAAATTGTTTATCTTTTGAATGGTTGAAAGTCCTCAAAATGTTTAATAAAACAGCACGCTGTGATGTAAACGACTTCTTTAGCCACAGCTCCAATGACACGTCTCTTCTCTGACCAATACTCACTCACACAAGTGTCATGCTCAAGGACACAACAAAAGCATGTGCCCCGCTTGCAGCTACAAGACATATCACCTTTAATAACCAGGGGTCCACGAGCACTTACCAGGGAGTATTTACAATTATAATCATTTAAGTTTTTAGAGGAAGATGTCATTTGAATCAAAATGTTCTTTGTAGTAAATGTCACTCCTCTGAGATTTTGATTTTGTACATCAACATCACTAAAACAAGAAAACAAAATAGTCATAATTGACAATATTCTATATGAAACAGATTTATTTGCATAATAAAAGGTTGGTCTTGGTATTTAATCATTATCAGAGTGTAAAGTGTGAAGATAGAACACACTGAACACAATAAAGGCCATTAAACATCACATCATATTCAAAGTCCTCAGAATTAGACAAGTGTCTCTCAAACTAAAGCGCTGCGGCTCCTCGTGTCTCTGTGGAGTAGAAGCAAAGCGCCCACACAAACTGAACACAAACTGAACACAAACTGAACACAAACTGA
>NW_027315945.1:29072014-29162014 GCF_026437365.1 Eucyclogobius newberryi | reverse complement strand
GATTTTTCAATAAAAATATGTTGTTATTTTTATTAGGGTTGCAACTGACAATTGTTTTAGTCGTCGAACAGTTATTTTTATTGTACATGAAGATTCTTTACAGCATATTTTTATCCAAATTAAAAAAAAAAAATGGTGACTAAAGACATCTAAATAGAGAATATTGACAAATGAAGGTTATTATTGATGAAAATCTGAAATTGTTTAATCTTTTTTTTGGCATTATGCCACACCGTCTTAATTATAAAAATGTTTATGTTTTAGGGTCTGTATAGACCAGAGAGCGATTAACAAACTACGACTACAATTATTTGTAGCTTTGATTAATCATGAAGGATCAGTTCATTGTTGCAGCCCTACTTTGTATATTTGTTCTGTAAACACAGCCTTTGCAAAGTGATAATTGTGCCAACTCAGATGGCGGTTTTGTTTCGATTGCGATAAATTGTACAGCTCGGAACTGTGTCACTTCTATGCCTGGAATATCCCACAGCATGGCTTTAAAAGTATCAATCTCCATGGATGACATCTCCAGGCCAAGTTACAGGTCCGGTCCGTCTCATTGATAAATCTGAACTTGGACCAAAAGGCTCTCAAACTCGCCAACTTCGACCTGGGACCGCCCTCTTGCCCATGCAGTTACGTTTCTGGGACCAGGATGCATATTTTGACATCCAGTCATCTTTTTACAGTTCACAATTAACGCGGAAAGTCGTCTGGGTAACATATCGGTACATAAGCACGCTTGAGAAACGAGACCCCTGATCTGCAGAGGCGTCTCGGTAAGAATGCAGGTAATGTAAGTCGTCAAAAGACAAATGTAAGCTAGAGAAGATGGATATCACACTGTGGAACATTCCAGGAGAAACTAGAACATCTCGCAACCCTCGCCAAGTGCAGCTTTAACCGTTCAGATAAACCTCCAGCTTCGACACTGGCCTCACTGTCACATTTAATGTAACCTCCCTCACGATTGTATTTTGCAGCATTTAAAAAACGTGTCGCCTCCTAAAAGCGACGTTGCGATGTTTGATCCGTCTGCTCAGAGCCCAAGCGCCATTTTAAAGAGAGAAAAACAGCACGAGTTACTCAATAAACTGTACAATGTTCAGAAATGTTATTAAAAGGTGCATATAGGGGTGATGGTTACGTAAACAAAAGCGAGCGTTCCTCTGCTGTCAGCGCCGTCAGGTCGCCGTCCGTGGAGGAGACAAGGAACACGAGGAGGAAAATGGCGTCCACTTGAAGCTCTTGACACATTAATGAGGGCTAAAAAACAATAGCTCCTTGTATGAAAAGTCTTACATTGAGTCAATAGAAATCAAAGTCGGGGCTCTACTCCTCGTCTGCGTTCTTCAACATCAGAATGGAGTTGTAGATCTTGAGGGCGGGCCCCAGTTTGATTGACAGGATCTTGACGATGTCAGTTTGCGTCAGCAGCAGAAAAGCCTCGCCATCTATTTGCTGTAAATGATCAAATTATATTCAATGAGTACATTAGCACAAACATTTTTTAAAAAACAAAATAGAATTGTCTTTTTGCCATGATTTTACGAACATTAACAATACACACTTTTAATATCTGCCATTTAATACAAAAATATATGAGATTTCTTCCTCCAAAGTCTGACTTCCATTCTAAACTTCATGTTTTTACTGACAGAAGTGCCCAGCTCTACGACTATGTAACATTTTTGTAATCCTACATGTATGACCCGGGGTACACATTTATTGAATAATCGCAAGTACAGAACAGTGGGCGGCGATAGAAGGAAGATGAACATGCATGAATAAATCAAAATACAACTTTGAGTAAAGCTATTAATATTTTGAGAGAGTTTAGATTTCATCAGGAATCATGTAGTGTGCGGTTCTTTTCTGATTGTTCACATGTCACTGTGTTTGGTTAAATCACTCGGAGCAAGACAGAGGCGGAGCTGAGGGGTGGAGGAGAGAAGCTGACCACATACAGTATGTGTCTTTTGTGTCTTTACAGAGAATCACAGATTCATTTCTAACTGCCATTGCACCACCTTCGGGTTTGATATAGACAGATAATCAATGAAGCTGAAAGGATTTTATTTACACTCTTCTCTTTCATGTCTTTATCTGTTTTTAATGCATTTTTTCCTGTTGTGTGAAGCACTTTGAATTGCGCTCTACAAACACATTTGCCAAGTTTCAAACCTGTATAAAAAATGTCAACTTCTTACCTCCGTTTTAAATGTAGCAGCATGTTCTTTACATCCAGGCAGTCCCTTCACAAAGACGGACACCTAAAAACACATCAGAAGTATTCACAAATATTAAAATTACTACATTGACTTATCCTTCCATAAATAACAGATTGAACAATATTTTTGGACACAAAATTTATGGCGTGTACATTTTCTATATAGATACTAACAAAGCACTTATGTGATTAATTCTGCCATGTATTCATTGCAGCTCAGTTTTTTCCTCTTCAGATTCTGTGTTTTTGAGTCATTTTGTGTCATTGGCATAAAGAAGTTTCAACATACATCAATATCACGCACTTGGAAATGTGTTATCGTGACAGGCTTAAGTATGAGCCTTTTTCTTTAAACATATATTGAAGAGTAACAAAGGTGTGACCTCCTCTGCGCTCCATGTGGCCACTCTCTTGGCCGTCAGCCCCAGGACCTCGGGCAGCAGCTGGCAGTGTTTGTCCCAGCACAGAGCCACTCGATGAGGGGGAGACGCAGACATGCCCGGGGAGAACACAGACTCGTGGAGGGCCTGCTGGAAGGAGAGTTCCTCTGGAGAAGCTACAAAAGAGACGGCAGACGTGAGTTCAGACGATTCCTTTAAGTTGTAACTGTGGAACCGTAAACGTACCTTTTCCGTCACCAATCTCCTCTTTGACATAGTGCATCTTTAGGTATTTGGGAGGTGGGGCAGACCTGAAAGAACCAACAACATGACGTTACGTTAGCTTTTGTTTTCACTTTTATATACAGAAAAACAACATTTCCAAAAAATATTGGTTGCAATCAGAAAAATATTGTAAAGTGACTTATCGTTCACGATTTGATAAATGGAACAATATATTTTTGGGGGGTTTATACTGTATACTATTTATACTGTATACATTTTCTATGCATTAATAGGGAACTTCATTTCATGAACATTTGAGCTGTATTTGGTTGGATAATTTGTTTGTTTTGCATTATATATAATTTTTTATTCAGAAAATGGTTCACTGGGAATCTCCTGCTTTAGTGTGTTAGAGGCATAACGCAGTTTTGAGTATTCTGAAGTTTTTTAATTTGCCATACAAAATGTGTTAGGCTTACCTGAACGTCACATAATATCCACTGAATCAGTATAAAGAGCATCTTTATTGTCTCCTACAAGTCTTTTTATTTACTACATATTTATGCATTTATCCTTTTATATTTTAAATATTTTGGACATTTTGACATGGAATTGGTTCACTTAAATTTGGAGAGCATTCCAAAGGTCAATTTCTCAAACAGAATCACATTTTGGCCAAACATTAGTTCTTAATCTAAAGGCGTTGTTCATATTTAACTGTTAGCAGCAGTCCACATGACCCAATGCATTCAGAGCATCCTAATTATTCACTGTGATGAGTTCATAAGTGCTTTTCTCATCTCTTAGCTTTACTGTGATGACAAAACAAACAACCATAAAGATGCTAACAATGCACTTCCTGCTTCGCTGAGAATAAATAGCTCTATAATTAGAGCAGAGAAAGCGCTGTGGTCTCATTTTTACCTAATTAGATGCTTTTATAATATATCTGTACCGGGGGAAAACTGATTTTACTTAATTACATGAAAGAAATCAGGTACAGCCCCCGTTATAGCGGACATTTCTTTACCCCCTTTTATTTTAATAATAAAAAAAACAAACGGAAAGAGACTCATAGAAAGAAGATAAAAAAGTCAGTTAGGCATGTCTCCATATGAGCCTCATCTGTGCGCAACCATTTCTTAATTTAAAGACAAATGGAATGTCTGCTGGGAGGTCCTTGTTCACAGCAGAACACATAATTTCCAGCTTTCTTAACCCAACCATGTCTATAAGTGTTTGTATATTAAATATTATTAAAAACCCTCATAAGTATAATCCCGGACTCCAGCTTTTAGCACAAACGCTGCAGTTTTCAGAGACTTTACCGTTTAGGTCTGGCTGTGGCGTGGTTCTGCTCACTGGCTCCCCCTGCTGGCTCACACGGGCCGACACGTCCACTGCGCTCCACTTCCGTCACGGGTTTCCTAGCAACACAGAAAACCCACTCAAACCTGGTTCAGAGCGACTGCGGAGCCTGCACTGCACCGGCAGAAGCTCCAGGGACCGGCAGCGAGGGTGTGGGTGAATCTCGCGCACACACAACACAAAGAATACAAATTCTGACATATCTTTGCCACGCGAGAGCCCCCTCTTGTTTAAGAAATACACTGCGTAATATACAAGGAAACCCAGCAGAGGAAAAACATCACTATCTACGTTATTTATGTCGTGTTAAATGTTAAACTGCAGTGGAGGAATAGATTGTTTTGTGATTTACGGCTTTGCTCTGGGTTTGAAGGGCAAATTTTCAGAACAGAAATTATGCATTTTACTATGTCATTGTTTTAATTGATCAATAATTGTTATCATTACTAACATTTTGTCAATTGCACAGTCGATAAAATATAATATGAATGATTATACCTATTGTATATGAGTCTTAGAATCAATGTTGGCTTGTAGATAGATAATATTTACAGCTAGTCAGGATTATTTGATAAATCCTATTTAACTGGGACTAAACTTGGCTTAGACCCGGATAGGACAGGACAAGTCTAAATCTGGACCTGACGTGGACCGGCCTATTCGCCCGCATGTCCTGACAGTAAATGATCAGACTGGTATGTAACCTGTTGAGGGACTCGTCTGCTCCTTCCACGGGCTCGGAGGCAGACGAGGGCTGTGAGTTTGGAGCATCGGGGCGTCGGCCACGAGGCAGAGGGCCGCTCAGGGTGACGGGCCGCTCCCCACTGAGGCGGTCCGGCAGCAGACTGTCCTTGTTCAGGTTCAGCTCCGAGTAAGGGCAGCTCACCTGACTGACAGAGGAGAAAACATCTACATTTACAAAACTATTTGTCACTAAACCTATGGAGAATCTGAAGATTTGTGTTGGATATATTCAGCTGAATAAGTAAAAGAGTATGTGAAGTACTGAAGTACTGACGTGTAGTGCGTGCCATAGCGTGGTCCTCTGATGTGACCCACTCCGTTACATCCTGGAGTGGGACATCCTTGTCCAGGGGGCGCTATTACCTCACAAGGGGCTGAAATATTTCAAAACACGCAGTAATAATACTTTGTGGGAAGGTTGAGACATTTTTGTGGGTGAATCAATTCCAAACAAACCCTTTATAATCTATTAAGATGGTTAAATCTAATTATATATATATATATATATATATATATATATATATATATATATATATATATATATATATATATATATATATATATATATATATATATATATATATATATATATATATATATATATATATATATATATATATATATATATATATATATATATATATATATATATATGTATGTATATGTATGTATGTATGTATGTATATACACTTGTATACTTAAATGTTTCTGTGTGCGCACCATTGGGATATTCAAGAGAATGCCCAGTTTTCTGACACCATCCAACAGGGTGAATATCTGGGCAGTCAGTTTCTACCCAGTAGTCGTACTCTGAGCTCCAACCATCAAAACAAATCTATCGGGGGGAAATTTAATTTAATTTAGTTTAAATGGTTAAAACATTTTACTGCAAATAAGGTGTGAAAGACACAACAAAACAAAAAAAACAGATAGAACAGTAAATTTACCTTAAGCCTGTGCTCTTCAGTGTCAGCGATTGTGGCCACACGGATGAGCATTGGGTTTCGCTTGTCCACTGCCTCCAGTTTCATTCCAAACTGAAATCCATGCGACGGCCGCTGGAAACGTTACAAATATTAATACTGCAACTCAGCAATGTGTAGACAAACTGTAAAATATGCAAATGTCCTACTGGTTTGAAGGCGCGTGCAGGAGCGGCTTGTGTTCCTGTCTCCTCTAGATATTTCTCCCATGAGAAAGTCCTGGGCTGTTTGTATTCTGCAGAAGAAATAAAGTTCATTACTTTCTGCAGAACAAAAATAGACTGAAAACTCACAAAGGGGGAAAAGTAAGGATTATTTTACTAGTCAACAAGTCAATATTATTTATGTTTGAATTAGTCGACTAGTTTTATTTGCATTATTTTTAAATACATTTTAAGTAGATGAAGATAAACACTTCAACATAAAGAAACTGCACATATAAAGTGTATTATTGATCAAAATGGTTTGTGTCTCAATTATAAAATGTCCTTTGGAATGTGTTTTAAGATATTTTTTTAAAACAGTCAACAATTATTCATTTAGTCACGATTATTCTGATTAATTGATGCAGTCGTTATATCTAATACTACAATAAAATGTCTGTATGATTTCAACCATAATATTTTATATTGAAGTTAATGTGAATAAGCCTAACCAATATCCTCATGTTGAGTTTTACCCGCTGGTGTGGTCAGCGGCAGCTCGGCCTCTTCACAATACCCCACAGGATGGATGTATGGACACGTAGCATCACACCTGAGCACAAAGTCTGAGTTCAACACTAATTGCCAAGTGTTTCGATCCTCAACAAAACAGATGAACGGGCCATTTTATTTACCAGTAATCGTACGTGTCGTCCCAGTTGTCAAAATGAATAAGGAGACGATTGTCCACCACTGCAGCGATTGTAGCCACACAAACGAGAGGCGGGTTTTTTCTGTCCACAGCCTCCAGTTTCATCCCAGTCCTGAACCCAGACGGAGTCACGGACTGAAAACAAAAAGCACAGGTAATTATAAGTACATTACAAATTTATAAGTATTACCGGGCGGTGCTTACTACTTACAGTGTTGAGGCTTTTGAAAAGGTGTTTGGGAGCCAGCTGACCTCTGCAGTTCTTCACATACATGCTCCAATTAAACTCTCCCTCTTTGCAGCCTGACATACAACATAAGTTTGGATTATCTCTTAACGGTCTTCTTTTCACTTTTTATGACGTGAAAATGAGGTGACGACTGTACCTTTAGGCAGCAATAACTTGTGTCCGTTCTTTTCACACCATCCGGCTGGTTTTAGATCCCACGAGTCCGCGTTGGCCCAGAAGTCGTAGCATTCGGGATATCCGTCAAAGTGAAGCCTTACTCTGTAGCCTTGAATCTAAAGTGGGGCGCACATCATTAACAAAAGTTGGGGGTGATCATGATTCATCACCACTGCGGGCATAAATGATAAAGAAATAGCACTGTATTACCAGAGAAAAGTTAGAAGATTAAGAGCGAATACGTGATAAAATCATCTTATATTGTTTGTTTTGCCACTTTTATGTCGGCTCATAGTTACTACTGAAAATAAACGTCCCACAAACCTCGGCGACGGTCAGCACACAGAACAGAGAGGGGTGACATGGGTCCAGCCCCTCGAGCTTCATTCCCACTTTAAAGCTGTTCCTGCTCTGGGGAAATGACTGGTGCTGGAAAACAGAGACTCCAAAACTCAAGCGTACCGTCAGAATATGATTTATATTTCCCCATATCGTTCAGCCAGGTTAAAACAGGGGGAACCACGCGGACGGCTGCTCTGTTGTTGCTTTGCGAGGATGTGAACTCCAGTATTATTCCTTCAATTTACTTGTGCTTTTATTGCAAACCAAAAAAAAGCTTAAAAACTCCTCTCTAAAGAATTCTTGTGACTTATAATTGAGACCCCTGACTTGTAACCCGGCCCGTCTTTAAGGAGCTATATGAATGTCAGTTACAAGGCTACATAGTGCACCTTTGGGATAATTATACCTCTTTGAAGAGTTTCACAGGCGCAGCGATGGCCTTTTCCTCTTCCAGATACGCGGGCCAGCTCCACGCACGTTTTTTATTCGGTGGTGCCAATCCTAAACAGTCACACAAAATAAAAGATTAAATTATATATATTTATTTCAAACAATGATCTGAAATAGTAAATTACATTAATTTGACATACCAAGCTTGGGCAGTTTTGGACCCCTTTTGGCTTTGGAGGCCTTTAATTTCTCCTATACACAACAAAAAACAATCACAGAAGAAGTTATTCTTTTAATTTTTCTTTTGATATCAATGTCATGATAAAATATGAATAAATAAATAAATATATGCACTTATTTAAATCGTTTACCTCTGGCTCCTCTTGATTTTCTTCCTCTTCGTCACCAGAATCCATGTAAATCTTTCTTTTCTTGCGAATTCGCTTTCCCAGTCCCTCACCTCCTGTGGCCTGGTTCTCTCGGGTTTCTGTCGGAGAGGATCTGAGGAGATAAATCCTATAAATGTTTTCCATGAACTTGGAAATGTAGCCAAATTTCAGGTTTTAAGGGGTTTTTGGTCTAAAATACAAATGCAAAATGGACATCCACCAAAAGTTTATGGGGGAAAAAAAAGAAATTGACTCCCGGGCCTTGGCGAGTTTCAAAGTGTGCGGGACAGTTGAGAAGGAACTTTTTGGTTGCATTAAACAGTTATGTGACAGTACCTGCCGCTGGAGGGCTGGGCACAGATGGAGCTGCAGTATTTGGCCTGAATGAGGGCGTCTCTGGCCACATTTCCTCCACAGGCCGCACATCGCACCAGCTCCGGGTTTGAGCTCGTCTCCGGTGCCAACCCGATCTCAACACTCGAACCCACCTCCACGTTCAGGCTCTCCGTACTGGGACCTTTCGCTAAACACAGTCAAACATTGTAAGATTTTGAAAAGGGAGGTGTAATATGTGGCTTTAATGTGAGCGTCAGCCCTCATTACCCTGAGATGATCCTGGTCGTGAAGGGTTTGACATGGTCAGGGCTTTGGTTGAAGTTGTCTGAAGCTGCCCTTCTGGAGGAGGAGTAGGACTATGAGACGCTTGTGCATTCAAGGTCCCACTCTTAGTCTCTTGCACTTTGCCCTCCAGGTCGGTGACTATTTCCAATGTCCCAAACTCAGTCATGCGAAACTATGGAAATGTAAAAAGAAATTAAGCAAAACTAAACAATTCAAGTACGCCATAATGACTGTGATAAATACATTTGTAACACAATTAATAATAGTTATTAGCTATTCATAGTGACATTTTGAGGACAATTCACCATTCAAAAGATAACTATTTAAAACTAAATATTCTAACAGTCCTTTTTTCATTGTTCTGAAATCCATAGATACAGCACAGAAAACAATCATTTAGGAGATATTAAAGTCTAAATGACAGGTTGTCCGTTTTTTGACTTGGTTTGGTAGAATAGCACCTGTGGTAAATATTTAACGTTTTACTTCTGTATAGTTGCAGTTTGTTAAAATATTTTGCACAATAAGAGTTTAAATTGACAGGAACTAGACTATTTACACTTAACTGACACACTTTTCTGACAGTTTAAACAATCATTCAACAAAATAAAGGTGTTATAAGGCATTATTCTTTTTCATTAATATATTTCATAAATATATTCATAAATATTGTGTAATTTATATGGATTTTGGCTCTTGTTTACACTATGGTTGCAGTTATGGAATTACCGCTACCTATGTCATATTTGCTGCTCATGTCCAACCAGAAAGGACAATTAAAAACTTTGCAAACATGGTCAAACAGGGGACAAATAGGCAAAATGTTTAGTATAATCTGAAATATAATAGTGTTCACTATGTTTTATAGACTTTAAAAAGACAAAATGAACATGGTTGGAGTTGCATGGATACAGCAGTATGATTAAGTATACAGCAAGACATAGTAACTACTCTTAAATTAACCTTGATGTCGCTGCCAGGGAGAGTTGCAATGCCGTCCTTCCAGTCCAAAGCACCCATCATATCAAACTCAGTTCCCTGAGAAGGGCCATCACTCGGAGGAGTGTCAGTCATTACCAACCTGAAATAACCACAAACACACAAAACTATATTAAATAGATCAAAGCTAACATGTCCAATATACAAGTCATTTCAAATAGCTTGTTTTCACAACGCACCTACACCTACAGAGGGAAAGGCAAGTTTAAAATGCAATCCAGGTTAATATATTTGTCATTACTGGACCTAAACACACGCTCAAAGATTAGCATCTTCTCTGTTTGAGTAAGTTCACAGGCATCATTGTAGACAGTAGAGATGGCAAAGACTTAGGCCACAACATTTGTATTGGGATTTTTCTTCATTCAAGAATAATCCGTTGAAAAATTATGCATTTTCACTTCTTCAGTTGATTTAGAATCAGAACGCTTATTTGGGGTTTGAATATTTAGATCATGATTTAATCTATGCCTTAGGATGGAGGGTTGTGTTTCTTAAAGCTTAACTGGGGTCTGGTTCTAAAAAACACCCAAATCATCCTTCCAATGAATGTCTGCACTTGTAAACAGTGCACTGTGCATCATCGCCGCTAGATGGCGCATGTGTATCGGCAACACTTCGTCATCAGACAAACAGTGCAACATATTATTGTTTTAATCAAACGAATAGTCGCTAAATATCCACACAAATAGTCTTAACAGTCAAATGCCATGTCAAGGCGTTTATTAATGACAAAAAAATGTGAGTCCACTTTGTGTTAGGCACACAAGTTTATGTTTTCCTTGTTTTAACAGCATCTCTGAAAAGCGCTGCTTTTCCTGCTTAAAACCCATCAAGAGTGTGGATCCTGCACTGGATTTACAACAAACACTGACTTATGTGACGATTTGTTCAACTTAATTCTGGTTTTATTCCATTAATAGGGCGATATAACGTTTTAATCTTCATTCACGTTTAAGACTAAACTAAGACCATATTTTGAAGTGTCATGGTAAAAATAACCCCGTGTAAAGTTATCAACACTATGCCCTTAACAGTCCTGGTCAGGTGTGGCGACAAACCGAAGACCTTAGTTTTATTCTAGCAGTACATGAAGTGTATGAAGAGCGCCCATGATTAGCATTCGTCTTATACAAAATGGCGGAGCATAGGAAGAGGCCACCAACACGTTTAAACTATAGAAATTACTCTACTTACGCACAAAAACAAATTTAAAAATGCATGTGCGGGTCCTGCAGGGTCCTGTCGTTGTAATGCAATTTTAGAATTAATTGTTTTCCTCCGCTCTTGAGATTTTCTTCACTTTCCCCTTGTCACGGAATGTCAGCCCAGGTTTAGCTAGCGCAGAAGCTAACAGCGCTAGCTCCTCCGCTGAAGTGAACGGAGGAGTGTTAGCCTAGCACTGACTGATGCAGCTAAGGACAATCTGCAATAAAGAAGTTTCTTGCTCAATCATTACATCAAACCCTATATGCAAAATTATTTGACTCAAAACATACTAACTCCCAATAACATTGCATCACTCCTGTCCGTTTATATGTTGTTGCGTGATTAATTTTCTTGAATAGAAACTTGAAAAAAACGATTTATTTTGCCGTTTTTAAATCAGAGTATAAATTCTGAAACTAGAAGTAAATAAGAATATGAACAACAGACTTTAATTTTGTTTACGTTTAGCTCAATTAAGAAGAAATAACCGCATCATTGATTAAAAAAATTGTGTGCAACTCACCTCGTTTCTGTTTTAACTCTTATTTAGAGCTGGGGCAGGATGCGCATGCGCGAAAGACGCGCTGCTGACAAGTTTGGATTCTGAAAAGTTCTGTCCAGTTTCTGCATCAATAACAGACTCGTGTCGACTCAAGACCTTTGCCATCGATGTTTGAAAGGTTACCGAGCCATATCTGCCCCTTTCTTTAGTCCTAAACCCTAAGGATGCACAACAACTACGAGAGAGAAAACAATGCGCATGGCGTGAATGGAGCGACCGCAGTGTCTCAGCCGTTGAGATTAGGAGCGGTAGTTTTGCAAAAAATAAGGCATCACCTGCACCTTTTATCTAATAAACCTCGTTATTTCAGCTGTTTTTAAATAAACAAGTTGATTTCGTGTCATTTTATTTCAAACGCACGCCATTTTAATATAGACTCAAACGCGCACAACAACATGCAGCCTTTTTGACTAAATCCCGAGTTTTATCGCCGCACTGTAGTTATTGTTGACCGCGTATGTGCTATATATCAGTGATATTGTGCACGATGCTTTCCTATTCTGAAAAGCTCGAGTGTTAGGTGGGGTAAAGACGTGCGACACACAATGAAAGCAAAGTCTGAACGGTGTGCACCTAGCCTACGTTTATTAGGCTCATAAGATGTAGTTTTGTCACGACCAGTGGTTTATTTGTGCTGCATTTGATGAAATACGCGTACGCCTCTCGTGTTTACGCCTTTAGCGAATGGTGCAATAAGCTAACGACTTGTTTTCTATTTTAACTACTTCAGATGCTGATATGCTTGTAACAGTTGGTATAATCTAGTTTTATTACTGCCCAGTTTCATCAAAATAATTGCCATTCAAACAAAATAGCCTATTATCATTTATTTTGTAGTGGAAGTAGTAGGTTTCAGCCCTGCACATAGGATTTTATTAACATTACTAACATCTCGACCACAAAATATCTGTGTAATGTGATGTTTTTCCGGTTTATTATTAAATCGGTTTGATTGTTGAACAAATACCTAAAAACAGCACGAGGTGAAACGAGTTCGTGGTTTGCAGAAGCGCGTTTCCCTCTTTTGCCGCTGGGGGGCAGTAAAAGTCCATTCATTTAAACCGGGATTATCGGCGGTGAGCTGCGTTACCGGGAATATAATGCACAATTTAGAAATTGAACGACAAATATGAGATGGCATTCAATGGAAAAGCGGTCGACTCCAAGGTAAGACGTCAGATCACGCAAATAGTTGATTATTTTGGCCCTCCACAAATCAATAAAGGCAGATCGTGACCAGGTAGTCTTTGATCGTAACCAAGAACAGAGCGGTGATGATAAGCTACGTGAAACTGTCGTGCTACGAAAATAAGAGCAATAGAATGTGAAAATATGTGTCCCTGTGTCTGTATATCACTGGGCACATTAATACGGCCAGTAAAATCAGAAAACTCAATCATTATATCTGATTTGCATGCACAAAAAAATGTGTCAGTAAAAAACAAAAACCATGTCAGTAAAGGATTTTTAGAATAACTGTTGTACCTGGAAGACAAAGTGCAATGGATTTAAAAAATAACTTTCACTTTTTCTCTTCAAGTTTTGTCTTTGCCACATTAGTTTGCTTCTTTTTTTAAAACATAATATTATTGTTTTGCATAATTTTCCAAAGAAAAAAAATCTGATGTAACTATTTACATGAAATTTCAAAAATCTGATAACTCTAGAAATCAGACAATGGTCAGATTTGTGGTGTGCATGTAAATCACTGTTTTAGCCCAAATGCTGTAGGTTGGATTTGAACTTTGACTTAATTCTTTCTTCTAATTTCTCTACAGACCGTGTTTTACAACCTGCTGTTGTGCCTGATCATCTTCTACAGCCTTTTCTATATGATTGGGAGCGTGTGCTTTGGTGCTTTTAGGTACGATACACAAACGCACTCAACAAACAACTCATTTATGACAGATTAACTGCACTGCCCGTTGTGACTGACGTGTTTTTAAATACTCAACATTGATTCGTATGATTGAGGGGTCATTTCATAATCTTAAAGGCCAGTTCTGACCGATGCTGTGGTTGAGTCCTTGGGCAAGACACTTCCCTCCACCTTGATTGCATTTTACTCTATTTTTCAGGTTGAATAAGTTTGATGGACTCATCCCATTTGACTTCAAGAGCGATCCAGCCGAATCAAACTCCAAATATTTAGGTAAAAAACACGATTTTTACTTCTTTTTTTTAATTGCAACTCTGCTTTCTAACTTTTGGGCTTTTCTTTCAGTCAGCCTGGTGTCTTTAGAGCTCACATACTTCTGCAGTGGCCTTTTGTTTGCAGCCGTGGTGAGGCGGCGCGTGTGGGACTACGCCCTCACAGTCACTCTCCTGCACGTTCTCATCACCAGCCTCGGTAAACTTACAACGTGCACCAAAGAGCACATTGACCAAACCGACAGTCCCACTCACAGTTGTTGTCTCTTTGGCAGTAATGATGGAGTTTCCCTTGGTGTGGCAGTGGTGGCTTGCTTTAGGTATGTATAATAAAACTGCATTTATCCACCTCTTTGCACCAAGTACCACATCTGAAAATATTTGGCGAGGATAAGGTGTCCAAAATGATCTCTAAAGTAATGCATAACCAGAACTTAAACCACTTCTTAACGAGACTGAACTCAACAAGGCCAATACAAATCACGTATCTAGAATAATCAGATAAACCAATCATTATTTTTTGAGAAATCTGATTATAAGAACACCCGGTGGCATGTATTAGTTAATTATTAGAATTTTAGCGTAACTGTTGTGTTTGAAAGGCAAAGTACAAGGACTTATAAAGTAACTCTTTAACTCGTTCTCTTTCAAGTCGTCTTTGTTTAGTTTGTCCTTTTTTTGCATAGTTTCCTTGTCAAATTCTGCACAGTTGTGAACAATCAGAACTAAATCAGATTAGTTCGGTCAGATGTAGCTGTTTGCATGACATTTCTATAATCTGACAACTCAAAACAAGGGTCTAAACATGGTCTAAACTCCAACTGTCCCAGAACTAAACCAAAACTAAGCTAAAAGTGCCAGTAGAATCCAGCATAGCACTAGTTTCACCTGTACAGTTTGAGAATCACAGTAAAAAACATAATCTTTCTGTTGAGTTGCCAAGTTTAAAGTAAAAAGTCTGACAAATTACTCGAGCAACAGTAAACCTCTGTATATATATTTTACCTTCCTATCTTCTCATAGGTTGTGGGTTGTTCCTGATGATCTGCAACGGTCAACTTATCGCCTACTTCAGCTGTCAAAGTGACCGGTCTTATCCCTCGTTTAGCATTTACTGACGTCTTGGAGCGATGTCACCCCATTTTCTGTTGTTGTTTACAAAGACCAAAGCATATTTATTCAGTTTTGCTATGAAAGACTAGATGCCAATCAAGAAATGGTTTAAAAAGTTTGAAAATTGTCTGCATTTTTGCTTTTGCCTTGTTGCCACACACAATATTTTTTCATCATGTGCAATTTGAAAGTGTTCTGCGAAAAAATAAATACAACTTAGGTAAAAAATATAAGCTTTGTTTATTGTGTCACATTCTCAGTCAATGAAATAACAAAAATAAACTTTATTAAGAATTGTATGTAAATTAGCGGAAAGGAAGGAAAACTTTGTTCAGTAAATCAGAACCTTTATATGTGTTGAAAATAGAAAATAATAAATTAACAAATAAATGAATAAGCAGGGTTTGATGCTTTTATAAAACCATCTCTGCCGGGTTTATGTAAGAGAATCCGTGGAAGACCTCATTGGCGCCCCCTGGCTTTGTCCTTCCGTTCACACCGACAGACGCAGGCACCGGCTGTAACGTGAACTCAGGGTCAATGTAGCTGATGTCAAACGGGCCGCACTGAGGGGGAAAAGACAACACTTTAAATTATTCATGTGCCAATATATCTGGTCAAATAAATACATTAACCAAGATTTGTGAATTGCTCTGTTTTGGAATAAATCTAAAGTTGGACAGTGTAATGTTTCTTTGTTGTTGCTCGTTTTATCTTTATAACATATCGTTTTTATTTAAGATATTTTCACTTGTAAAATCATTGTGGAGATTACAACAAGACTACATTTAAAAGGACAGTAGAGTAGAGTTTTTCGAGCACAACAAAAAGCTTGCTTCGCCAAATATGTCTGCAGTCAGATGATAAATAAACAAATGATAAATTAATATACAATGTGTAAGTTGTGTAAGTTTACTTGTTCAATTCTTGTGCTGTGTGGGGCCTTTTCTGAAGTATATTGTATTTGTATGTTCTACACTGGGTTAGAGGTGGGCAATATATAAAAAATGTGATATGTTGTAAATGTCGAAGAAGCAAAATTTGAATATCGAGTGTATTGTTAATGGGGAAAATGCAACAAAAGCTGATCAAACATGAAAAAGTTATGTCATGTAATGCGAGGGTGCATGTGGCGTGTGTTTAGTAAATTGGAGACTGTCAATTGCCCCTCGTGAACGAATGTGAGAGAAAGTCTATGTGTCTAACTTTTCTATGTATAAATAAATAAAATGTCTATGTCTCCGTGTTGACCCTGTGATGGATGATTCATTTTACAGACATATCACATTCGTCCGATAATTAAACCTCAACTAATAGGTTTAAAGACACGTTTTAACACATTTCTGTTGGATTGACACAATATGGTCTGACTATCTCCCCCCAAAAAAGCGAGATGTATTATTTTTTGTCAATATCGCCACCTTCGTCTGTGTTTTCCATTTTGAGCGTCTAGCAGCAGTGTTTTGTGAGGTTCAGACGCCGCGCTTGTGTTTTGAAATGACGCTCACCACATTTGGAATGAAAGGTGGTTTTATCTTCTTGGCTAAGAGGTCGTCCCAGTCGATAGATGCAAAGAAGGGGTGTTTCTGGAGTTCATCCTGAAACAAGAAACATATAATAAGCACAATGACATTACTCATTGAAGTCAGGTAAGTTTTTTTCTGGGTGCAATTATACAAACCATGTCGGCACTTCCTCCTAATCGAGTGGTCACGTCTCTGTCCAAGAGTCCTTCTAACAGAGAGCAGGCTGCTTCTGAGGCTCCACTGGGAACTTTCAGAGGAGCGTGGAGGATATTTTCAAACATGTCTGCTTTGTTTTGGCTGTAAAATGGAGGCTAGAAGGAAGAAAGGGAGATAAAAAGAATAGTTAAATGACTTCCGTACGAGATCCCAATGTCTCTACCAGATTTAGTTTCGGGTTTAGTCCTGGTTTTGGTCCAATTTTGATGTGAACGCACTTTAAATTAATCTCGCACAAATACAAAGAGGCGTTTCCTCGAAGATTGATGTGACAGAGAGCAAAAGTCTAAATATCGAGTGTATAAAAACTGTGTGGGGCGCATGTGTTTCACCTTAGAGTCTATGTCTAATTTAAGTCTATGTCTAAGGTTTGAACTGCACTCTAGGTCCGTGTCATTCGCTCACCAGGCTGAAAAGCATCTCGAACAGGACGCTGCCCAAGCTCCACCAGTCCACGGCCGGGCTGTAGGGCTGCCCCTGGAGCACCTCGGGGGCCAGGTACTCCGGAGTACCACAGAACGTGTGCGTGATGTCGCCCACCGCTACTCCCTCTTTACACAGGCCAAAGTCTGTCAGCATCACGTGACCCTCACAGTCCAGCAAGATGTTTTCAGGTTTCAGATCCCTGTACATGAAGTAGAAGTTATTACAACTACTGTTAGCACAACTACTACTATAACTATGCCACTGTTACTACAACTACTACATCTGTTACTACTACTACTACTACTACTACTATTATTACTACTAATGCTACTATAGCTACTACTACTACTACTACTACTACTACTACTACTACAACTATTATTACCACTAATGCTACTACAGCTACTTCTTCTACTACTACTACTACTACTACTACTACTACTATTATTCCCACTAATGGTACTACAGCTACTTCTACATCTACTACTACTACTACTACTACTACTACTACTACTACTACTACTACTACTACTACTACTACTACTTCTACTACTACTACTACTACTACTACTGTTATTACCACTAATGCTACTACAGTTACTTATACTACTACTACTACCACTTCTACATCTACTACTACTACAACTGTTAAGGCTGCCACTACTACTACTACTACTAGGATGGGCCAAGATCTCACGCTACAAAAAAAAAGATAAAAAAAATTGCCACAAGATTGGGCACAAATGTAGAAAATGTAGTTCCAATAAGCAACTCTAAAATAACAGAACAAATATCCAAATTAAATTCAATATAAATTGAAATTCACAATTTTTGCCTACATTTTTATTTATTTTATATTTGTGTCTTGCTATAACAGCCACTAATACAACCACTACTACCGCTATTGTTATTATTATGAAACTACAACTACTACTACGCTTACATCGACTACTGGTAATTCTAATACCACAACTACCATTGCTGTATAGCTCATTAAGTTAAATGAAGCTATGTAGTAACGGATACATTTACACATAAATAACGGATAAATAAATGATCACCCACTTTCTCCGTATGTACCTGTAAACTATACTCAGTGAGTGAAGGTAGCCGAGCGCCAGAGCCATTTCCGCGGCGTAGAAAGACGAGCGCGCTTCGGGAAAGGATCGCTCTTTCTGAAGATGGAAGAAAAGCTACAAGAAAAGAGACAAATACAAGAATGAAGAAAACACACTGAGAGCTTGGGGAGGAACTGGTTTAGACCGGGGCCGGGGGAGAATAGAGTGACCCGGGTTTACGGTTACTTTGAGGGAAAGTTTTTGCATACCTCTCCTCCGTTGACGTAGTCCAAGACGAAGTAGAGCGCGTTGGGCGTCTGGAACGAGAAGTGAAGCCCCACCAAAAAAGGGTGTTCCAGCCCCTTCAGCAAGACGCTCCTCTCCACCATCACGTGCTGCTGCTGCAAAGACGACGGCGGCGACGACGACTCAGTGATTTGGAGATTTGAAAAGCACACGCGCCAACACAACCAGGGCTAAAGGTGCACTGTGTAACTTTTACTGGTTCCGCAGAATGACTTTAAACGTGCACATGCAGAATTTCTTTCACTTTGGCTGTTTTTTGTGCTGAAAATACCATGACAAAGTGACTTTTGTCCACTGATCATGGCAAACACAAGGTCTCTGATTCTGATTCTAATGCAACAATGACTTCTGCAGAAATGTCAATGGTTTTAGGGTGTTTCTTGAACATTAAAACCGGTATTAACGAGGCAAAATTAACTGTATCTTTATGGTAATGTCGAGTTTGATAGTTTAAAACACAAAAACTCAAGCCCAATCGCAGACAATCAGTGGCCATTGCTTAAATCGGTCACCAAAATAAAAGTCTACCCCCATTTGGTCATTTGTCAAACACTGTCTTTTTTTTATCCGACTTACCTCTCTCCTTTTCACTATTAAATCCTTCTGTAGCACCTTCACCGCATAGTAGCCTCCCCGTGTTCTGTGCCTTGCAAGAAGCACCTGCAAGAAAGTCCCGATGTCTTAATGAGAGTTTAACAATCAGCCGACCGAAACGTTGAATATTGTCTAGGCCTCACCTTGCCAAAGCTTCCTTTTCCAATGAGCTTCAGATAGTCGAAGTCAGCCGGTTTAATTCTGAGTAAAGAGAACAAATAATAGTCAGCCAGATGTTTTTCAGTGGTTATGTGTAGGTCTACACGTACTATTTGTCGACACTGTGTGCTATCACTAATTAAGAAAACAAAAGAATCTGTGACTTTTCAAGACAACATCATTTTGCACTTTTGAGCAGATTTTGAGCAGGACAATTTATCAAACTACATTTCAGTGAATGATGTTTTGAAGATATGCAAAATGTGTTATGAAAGTGACGTTCCAAACTTTCAAATAAGGATATAGGGTGATATTTCTGCACTTTTGTGACTATTTCTACCGACATTTCACATTTTTCTGATAATTAAACCTCAAAAGATTTGCTTAATGACCCATTTCCGACCCATTTCTGTTGTTTTGACACAATATTGTCCGACTATCGTTATCGGGACGCTCAAAAGACACACTGAGAGATGAATTTTTTGTCCGCTTTGCCCAGCACTTATTTGAGCGTCACATTGCGCTATAGTAAGACGCAAAGACGAGTAAGATATTCCTTTGCGTCAAAGCTGCCCGCGCCCCTGCAGTAAATAACCCTAACCTTTCTCTCCCGAATACTTACAGAGCAGTTTCGTGGTCGACTGCATTCTGCAAGAGAAAAACGGCGCGAGGTCAGAGAAAGTCAAGAGGTCAGATTTGGTTTCTTGTCTCGTCAACAGCCTTTAAAATCTCAGCGTGCGCTCACCAGTGTGCATTTCTCTCCCCGTCTCCTCAGTCTGCTCTGACCACGGACGAGCTTCTGTGTCTCTGATCTTCAGGACGACACAAATGAGATTTTATTAGTCAGGTTACCACATTTTATTTGGAAGAGTTACAAGTGGGTGAGATGACTTTAAGGAAAATTAAGCTCTGATAACACTTTAGAGCCTATAAAACATTTAATTTCTAATTTTTCCACACTATATACTGTATTTTCCGGACCATAAGTCGCACTGGAGTATAAGTCGCTCCAGCCAAAAAATGGATAATAGAGAAGAAAAAAACATATATTAGTCGCACCGGAGTATGAAATGCGGTGTGAAAATAACAAATAATATCACATACAAGTCGCTCCGGAGTATAAGTATATAAGAATAAATATCAGTATAAGTCCCACCCCGGGCAAAACTATGAAAAAAGGTGCGATTTATAGTCCGGAATAATAACATATTTTTGGAGAAAGGGATGGCAACTTTTAAGAAAATATTACAGCCTTATAATATATGACACCCAAAAATGTAAAAGAAAACTCAAGGAATAAAGATATTACCCTGGTCGTAAGCATTGAAGTTACTTTTCTAGACCAAACTCCACTAATAAATCTTTGTATGCGCGAGTGGATTAATTTTACGTGACAGAATCAAAGGGCAACTATGTCGTGCCTGTAGCTGTGAAATAATGACATGTGAATATTGGAGAGAATGTATCATAATGTAGGCCAAGTCCTTAGATTTTTACTTTCAAATGACATCAAATAACATCTTTTTCTGTCAAAGTTTCAAAGCACATTGATCACGCATAATAATAAGGGAGTCTTTAGAAAAGTCTTTATTTAAAGTTTTGTCACGATTACTCAAAGAGGCTTTACTTTTATTATTATTATTAACATTATTATTATTATCATTATTATTATTATTAATTTGGACATCGTTATTTCAAAAACACTGTGCACGGCCCTGGATCGTACCTTGCTTTCTATCACTTTTTAATTTAATAATTAAACTATTGAGCTAGTAGGATTCTATAGGAGAATATTATTGTTGGAACGGTTTACAACAAGGACAAACCGTAGTTATAATTCTTGTGTGATAAAAACATCAACACAGTCTTAACAACTTACCGCTGGCAGAGCTGTTGGCTGGAGACTAATTTGTGAATGTAGTCAGTGAAGCCCCCCTTCTTCTTCCCTTTGAGTAGAGCTGTGACAGAGAGAGGGCACAGAGCAACTTACATAAGTGTACAAAGCTTGAATTAGTCTCTAATGGTCCTGTGATCACTTTGAATGGTTAAAACACAACAATCTCAAGCCTTACATTTTTCCTTTCTTATTTTATTTGGTGATTTATTTCATTTGATAATGTAAAAGCTTGTTAATTACACTTAAATATAGACATGAGCCAGTGCTTTTAACATATGTATATCAATGCATTTTTATGATAAAGCAGCATTTCTTATAGTCATCAAAACTTGGCTGGATTTAGAGATAAAACTACACCAAATTTCCAAGTATCCTTACCTGAGAAAAAGGTAACAAGGCCTTTCATTTTTGAGTAGGTCATGGGTCGATCCTGCGTCACCGTCATTGGAAAAGAGTGTTTTTTTAATGTCTTTTTTCTTTTTAATTCCAAATGGAGGCGTTGACGTGGCCCGAGCGTTCACCCTCCAGCACCCAAAGGTCCTGCCGCTTTATAAATTGTGAATCTGCGCGACGAGGGGGCGGAGTCGCGCTGCTGCGTTCAAAGACGCTCGGAGAAATTGCTATCAGACGTGCGCATCATTTTACATTAAACATGCAGGAGCGCGATTGCGACACAAACGTTGAAATGTAAACAGTAATTAATTTGTAGCCTACTATGAAGGTTATTTTGTTTTTATAACGATTTTTTTTTGACATCGTATTTTTTTACATCGAATGTGATCGTATTTATATACAATTAATATTTTCACTAGATTCGATGTAAAAAAAAATGAATATTCATTGTCAAAAAAATTCAATGTCAAAAAGAAAAAATCGTAATAAAAACACAAAATAACCTTCATATCTAGTAACCTCAAATTAATAACAGTGTATTTGTTGCGGTGCGAATAAATGCGTCACATGTGCATTAGTTACAACATGTCTTATTAATCTCTGTGTGTAATCTTTTTTTTTTAATTAGTTACAAAGATTACAAAGAATCACACAGACGTAACGACGGATGCTCTGTGCTGGGGTCATGGTTCTATTATATTATGGCTGGAGTCTGCATGGTGGTCAAGTCTAGTCTGCGACAGAAAACCTAAGGTGATACTGGTCAGTGAAGGCAGCACGGTGACCCACTGCCCACGCGGGGAAGTCACGCAGTCCAGGGCTGATACAGGCTCGAGCTGCCCTGAACCAGTGGTCAAAGAACAACAGTCCAGGGCAGGAGCATGAGGGCAGAGCCGGGTCTGGGCAGTCTGGACTCTGGAGGAACATGGTGTGATCTATTAAAGTCATATGAACTTAAGATGACAAATGTATTGATCATGTTTTGGTTGTGCTGGATTAGTTTACTTTTAGACTGAGGTGAGTTGCAGATTCAACATATCAAAATTAGGACTAAACCAGGACTAAACCCAAAACTAAACCTGGACTAGATCAGACCTCAACAAGGACTAGGACAGCACCAAACCGAGCCCATATCAGGACCAAAATGGGCTCAGTTCAGGACCAAATAAGTTAATGATCAGTGTGAACTCGCCCTTATTGTTACATTTCTGGGTTAGTTTCCTGCAGATTTAGTTTGATGGAGCTGCACATTGTATTAAGGCAATATGATATTAGTCAGAAACATTTTTAGCCATTTTACAACATTGTTTAAGATTAAGGTACGCTTCATTGTCCTCGTAGGGACATTTGTCCTCTGCATTCGACCCATACTTCAATACCTCTGGGACAGCTCAGGAGCAGTGGTGTATTGCTCAGGGACCAGCTCCAGATCATTGCAAGTTAGAGTTAATCCTGTGTTGCACTGAGGCTTGAGTAATTCATGTTGCCACCTACCCCCTATCTCCGCCCACATCCCTGTACTGAGTCATAAATGTCGGGTTCTATCATGTCACATAGCCACTTCAAACAATAAAAAAATGTAAATGACATTCCACTGTTGTCCACTGAGATGTCACTATAAAGAGTTTTGAAAAGGAAGTCAATAGACCTGTTTCTAAATTAAAGCCGTTTTAGATCAATATTGCAGTTTACAATGAACAAAATGTGAAATGATGATCTACATATGTTATAGTTCAATTCTAAGTACTGGGAAAAAACATAATATGTCTCTTTTAAAGTGGAATGATCCAGATCAAGTCAAAACTACTTAAAACATGAACTTGATTCAAGTTGTTATATCTCATTTATTTGACTTACTTTCTCTTTCTCTTTTTTTTTTCTTGCAGCGTAGGGAAAACTAAATTGAGTTGTGACATTCTATGTTTAGGGCCAGCTGACCTACATAAGATTAGGACCAAGTTTGTCCTTGGTTTGTCCAGTACAGTGGGCCTTTTGTATCTTATCTTAAATATGGACGTAAAGTTTCTTGTGTCTCCATGAAGATGGTTCTCTGGTTCTCAAAATCACCAAGTACCACCTAAGAAAATACTTGTCCTTCAGGGTACCACCAGATCTAATCCAGGTCTTGAACAAGACTTTTCTAGGTCTAAGCTAGGACTAAACCAGGTCTAATATAAGACTACACATAATTTTACAAGTACCGAGCACCGAGAAACACTGGCCTGGAAAGTTAAACAGTTTGGCTCTAAATGTATCAATCTCCACGGAAAGAAGCAGCTGACACTTCTAGGCCAAGTTACAGGTCAGAACTGTGGAGTGGTGACCCCGTTTACTGTAACAATGCAGGTTTTTCACCAACAAAAACACCTATAATTGAACAAATAAAAGCGTTTAATGCCATTTTATGAAACAATGCAAGCAAAGCAATGATTTCTCCATAATTAGGTGATTTGAGTAATTAGGGACCACCAGGAAATGTACATAGTGAACCTTTAACATGGTCTAGGTATGTCCGTATCAGACCGAAAAGCTCAGTCTGTTTAATTGGTCTTTCATTGGTCCCTGCAGCATTCCTTCAGTATACAGCCCTCTCTTATCCTTGTCCCGGCTGAACCTGTCAACACGGCTGCTTTTTAATGGCTGACTGATATGTGGGCTCCTCCGGGTAGAATTTCATTAACATCTTGTTAATATCTCAAGTATATTTAGAGTTCATTAAAGACTATTATTTCAACATACCCGGCTTCATCTCATGTCTCTGATGGTTATGTAACGATGTATAGTATGTATGGTTATATCGTTTGCATCAACATCAGATTATTTTACCAACTGATAATGCAATATTTCATTTTCTGTTTCCTTGGAGACTGAAAATGAGGTTGGCGATGTTGTTGCTATTTTGGTTTTTAGACTTAGGCAAACTGTATTGATCCACCAGAGAAATGACTTGGACACAGTAGATCACTCATTACAATATAATAACAATTCTGTGTTTGAATAAGATAAGAGCATCTTTATTTGTCAATTTCCGTTCAAGAACAGCAGACTAGAAATAAGCAATAAAAATATAATAATAATCATTAAAAATATACTTTAATACAACACACCACTGTATCATGTACACTGAGTGCTTTGGCTGTGTGTACAGTGCAGCATAGACAGATAACAGCAGTGACTAGTTGAACCAGAGATAATTCACATTATGTTACAGTTATGCACATGATAATGTCAGATGGATGACACATGGGCTAAAAGTGTTCAGTGTAAAGCAGATAAGACAAAAAACACTGACCAATTTCAAAGAATTGATAAGTGGCAATTGTACTCTCTAAATGTTTTTGAACTCAAATCGATATATTTCTTATTGATCGTTCAGTTGTTTAACTGGACGGGGAAACGACAGAAGTTGAACAGTGTCGGTGTAATCCCTCAATCGTCCAAGACATCTGGACATCGTGACATTACATTTTGGAACCAGTGTCCAGATGACCTTCGACACTATTTACAACAGAACATTGTGTAATTTTGCTTCACATACCAAAGCGCTGCGGCATATGGTTAAAAGTACAATATTATGACATTGCAATAGTAAATAATAGAAAGGCCATGTTTAAAGTGACAGTATTTTTTTTTAATGATGTATTAACGACCAACAAAAGAAATAAAGGGAAGTATCAGGTGGCAGTGGCTGTTTGCAGAAATGGGACACGGGCCGTACGTCAGATTTGTCTCGGGGGTTAAATTTGGAGCAGGAGGTTGAGGTACACGGTGTCTTGGTTACTGTTGCAGAAAGATGATCCCTCGACAGCAACAGGAGGTGGTGTTCTACTGTGCGGGTCCTGAATGCTCTGAGCCCCACATTCCACACACGCAGATCAAAATGGTAATTGGCATCAACAAAAAAAAGCCCTGACCCTTTCCCTCTCTTTCCCGCACAGAGGTCGACTGGACACTGGGAGTCTGACCCTCAGACCTCGTGTGCTGGCCCCATGTGTGGTCAGTCTGGATTGAACCGGTGCTGGACCACGGCAAGTGTGGAAACTGACGTCAAACTCCACTGCAGATAAAAGGCTTCACAGACACACGGGAAAATGCGCACTCGCCAAACCACACAATCCCACCCTCGTGTCCGGCTGAAATAACCACTTTTACCTTTGTAGAGTGGTCAATAGATATGAGAATTTAGATCATGTTGTGAACGTGGTGAAACTTTCCAAAAAAAGGGTAAAAGGTGATATTTCTGCACTTTTGTGATCTGTTGGTATAATATGTTTAAAGTATAATATGGTTAAAGACATGTTTTAACACATTTCTGTTGGATTGACATAATGTTGTCCGAATATTGTTTTCGGAATACTCCAAAAAAGATTACTCCAACTCAAGATATTCATTTTTGTCTGTATTGCCCACCTGTAAGATTATCTCAAAGGGGGAAACACTAGACATAGGGTTAAAGGTCAGCCAATAAGTACTAGTAAACCATAAGCTAGGCCTATATGTACAGAAATGTATTATTGCTATTTGCCTCTAATTAGTCCTCGGTTCATGATTTTACACTTGTGACAACTGTCTAAAAAATGTAGTGTGTGTTGAGCTTGTGCTGGTAATTCGCTGTAACAGTCTCCACCCTGTGTTGAGTCACAGACGATTTATTATCTATAGCAAAGAAATCCAATGAGTGCTTTTCTCTTTCTGGGAATAGCACAGAGAATACATGGGCTTGATTTTGTACAGTGCAAGAGGCCAACAAAACGGACCAAAGCACAGACTGACTGAAGATAATTGATGTAGTACTTAATGTCCCCTGTAGATGGCGCCAATGATCCAGAAGCCTGAATTTGAAAGGTCTATTTCATCCATAGAGCCTCAGACTAGTATAACATTTAGCAGTTCGGCTAACGTGTAGGTTAGGTGCAATTTATTGTCTCAAATGGGGGAAAAACAATTTTTCACAATGTGGCTATACCTGACTTTACTTTAGAACTTAATTAAATAGAAATAGAAACTAGATATAGGCTTTTGTAAGTGCAGTGGCAGAAAGTAACAAGTACAAAAGTAAAAGCACTATATTCACACTTTACTTGAATACATTGAATTAACTCGTTACGCTCATTCATTACTTATTACAGTATAATAAAGTATAGGCCTGCCGGCTAATCCAACATGAGCTTTAAAGGTGCACTTTGTAACTTTCCTGGTCACGAGTCGGTGTGATCCCTCATTGGTCCTGGAGTTTTCCTCTGTAGAATGACTACTAATATATTTTTTTAGAACATTCTAACAAGTTTGCCATATGCTTGTCTCCATGAAGAATGTATTGCTTTACCTATAGAAGGTTCCACACTTTGGCGTAACTTTATATGTATCCCCATGGAGACAAGCGGGTTGTGCCACCAGGCCAAGCTACAGGTCAGATCTGTGAAGCGGCGACTCTGCTCACAAGAATGTTTTAAATGGTGTTTTTGAGCAATAAAAATATCTGTGATGGAATAAATGCAAGATAGATAAGATGAATGGCATTACGGCTGCAGCGACCAGTGTTTGTTCATAATTGTTATCTGGACTTTAGAGACTCTAAAAACACAAATAAAAAGACCTTGTAAGATAAAGATTTCAGCATTATTAAATCAAAATGTCAAAAAAGAGCTAAAATGTCTTATTTTCATATAATTATGCTTTTTTGTACATATTCTCTTTGGCTGAAGCCTTTAGTCGCCATATTTCAAACTTTATAATAATATAATTATAGATATGTAATACATTTTCAATGTACAATAGAAATAATTGTTGACTTGTTAACGTTTGTTGCAACTAAAATAATCGGGAGCTGCGGCACCAAATGTCATACTGTGGGAAATTCCTGACAAAGCATCTCCATGGCGACAAGCAGGTGGTGAACCCTTTAAAGCAACAGACCTTTCCTGCATTTGGCCAGTGATCTTTAATCAAGCCGCATCTACACAACACAGTCAATTCACAGTTTGTACACGTTTAATGCCGTTTACGTGTAAGTTAAAGTGCATATGACAGATGTTTACAATTTTCGAATTTTGACTTTATTTGGCGTATCCCCTGTTGTAGATATAAATTATAGTTTTACACCAATCAATATATATTTGTGGAGAAAAAGTAAAAAAAAAATCTGTAGAAAAAGGATAGGAAGTGACATAATAACTTATGCTAGTCAAAGGACTTTGTTAATGTTGATTCAACAAAATAAAACTGCTCCCATATATTTGGCATTACATGAGTTTTTGCCCAGTGTTTAGTAGGTAATTTCCTAGTGTCATGTCATCAATTATAAACCTAAAAAATGCGCTATTCTGGGATAACATTTTTATTTCAGCAAAAATTTAATTTTAAAAATTGTATTTATCTTAAAAGGCGGTATGGACGATTTTTCGGCGATGTGAGAACGCAGGCGGAAGTGCGCATGCGCACTCCCCCGTGCGGCCTGATACAACACACACGTACGTTTGTTTATTAGCGCAACGGAGCGCATCGCATCTCTCGTCTCCCGTAGATTTCTGTCCACTTCTGCATCAGCTCGAACTGTCTTTCTCCGTCTTCATTTTGCCCCGTACACTGAGGGAACTATATTATGATAGATCCATGCGCTTAGACACGCGTAAACGTGGGCACGAACCGCACGCGGCTGCAGGTGAGCGATAGGTGCGTTTTATGATTGATACGTGGCAGGACAAATGATTTATCCACGTCACGAGGAAATATGATAAAAAAATTGCTGAAAAAAATCGTCCATACCACCTTTAACTGTATTATTAGTTCAGATTTGAGTTTATCTTAACAGTCGTCCTGCCTATCAGGGGCCACTTTAAAGCTCGCGCCTCCAGAAACCAGCGCGTCTCAGAGGCGTCGGGAGCGCGCACGGCGGAGGGGCGGGGCGCGCGCACGCAGGGATGAGAAACTTCTCCCGGATATTTACCTCAAACTCTACCTGTCCGCGGCTCCTCCACAGACGCACCTCGCCGACGCGTTCACGCGGCGCAGAAACAGAATATGAACCATTCCCGAGGCGATGCGACTCAGGTATCCGCGTGATTTACCCTTTTCCCAACGCTTTTCTTCCATTTAACACAAAAAAAAAAAACACGCTCCTCGCTGACTTTTACGAGTTGTGCGTTTAGACAGAAAAGTTGCGCGGGGATTGTATGGCTCGTGTTGGGTGTAGCTCGTGAAACTTCAGCTTGTCAACAGGTTCCGTGTTCGCGTTCTGGGTCAAAGTACAGCGGGGTTTAGGCGGATTTGTGAGCGTCAGTGGCTCCAGCAGAACAGAAACAAACACGAGCCTTTTGTGCCACAACAACATGGATTTGGATTTGCGTGTGCGGAATTACAATGTCCTTACTGTGAGTGACCTTAAGCTTTTCTCACAACACCGGATATTATGGGCCATAAGTTGATTCTGACTTACTACAAAGGGTTTATTGTGTAAAAGTGGTAGATCACACACAAAAAGTTATTGTTATTCTTACAGGGCAGAAAATAACGATTCTATTTGTAGTCGATTCATCTTGTGGTTATTCTTTCAATGGTTAGATGGCAAAAGGAGATTAAAAAAAATTATAAAGACTAGTTATACACATTTATTCTGTTATTCCTGTGTAATTGCTGCTTTGTCTTAGTCATAAAGCTCTTTTCTCAGAACGTGTCATGTTTTGGAGTCTGTTTATAGTCCAGTTAATAATGAGTCCTAATTGATCACTAAAGTAGTTGAAACTAATCTAGATAATCGATCAGTTTTGATGAATTGATTCTCTTGTTATTATTACTTTATAAAGAATAGCGGTTGCTCTGTTTACCCTGAATTTACCCATATTTACAGACAGTCTTATGACATTGGCTTTGTAATTCCAAACAGGTTATTTAACGTTGTTGCAATACTTAATTATGGAAAATGTTGAGGAGAGACATTTTCCTTACTTCTTTTTCTTACTTTTCTTACTTCTACTATACAATTACTCAAGACTGTCCCATAACATGACTTTTCCTGTTGCGTTAGCAGCCGATGTAATCTTTAATAGTACATATACTTGCTAAGTTGGGTTTGTTTTCAAGCTTTGGGTTTGTTTGTCGCCCTCATCATTTCAGTCAAATCAATCATTCAGAATCAGGATCACGTTTGTACACCAAACACAGACAGACAAGCTCCAGGATTTGACTTGTTTCCACTAGCGTTTCGATTCTAAGGAATAGTCTCGATTGCGATACCCCACTGATGATTAACAATGTGTGGGCTTACTATAGTTTTGATTAAGCTCAAAATCATTCTAAAACTGTTCACCAATGGTCACATTTTGTCCTGTTAATGACTTTTTTGTTGAATCTGGTTTTGATGCTAGTTTTAATATCGATTTGTATCTGATTTCCATACTTTTGACGACCCCTAGTTTTGTTAAATTACCTTATTAATTAGACAAACGTTTGATTAAAAAACAGGACAATGACAAAGAGTTCAGCTTCAGTTTAAGTATGATAATGCAATGAATCAACGTTTTACTAATTAACTATTTAAAGAGACAAATGATCAGGTCAGCTCTGGGCTGTTTTAACTACATGTAAAGTAAATGTATTTTTTCTTTCTTTCTATTTCTTAGAGTAGATGATTTAACGTTAACTTTACTATGATTTAAATGACAAACGCATTCAGAGCGAGAGCACGAAGGCCATTACAGTTACAACATAAATATTGACTTGTTCAATTGTGCCGTATTCCCGCATTAATCAGGGTTTTACGTAAAGTTATGAGGGAGAATGATCAGTACGTGCAGAGAGAGTGCTTTCGCTAATATATTCAGAGGCTGCAGCATTGTTCAAATATTAACTCAACCCTGTGTCCTTTCATAATGGCCGGACTGAGGCAGGAATCCATTAATACATCACCTGAAAACACACAGCGCTGTCGACTCCAGGCGCATTGACACTGTGTTGTAAAAGGCTGCTTTCGACACGTTCAAGGTTTTTAAATTTGGCGTAATTCGGCGAACCGGCGGGAAAGGGGGGTCTACGACGTTACTCTGTGGGGGATTCACTCTTTTCAAGGGTTCTGCTGTATTTGCACCACCAGGTAAAGCTAGTTTGGCATTGAGTCAAGCCATTAGTTCACATATTTACATAATTTGCATCCGAGTAACGTGACAGTCGTGCACAGTGCTCAGGCCAAAACAACTAAAGCATAATTCAAAGTGATGGATTAAGCAAGAATGGAAGCACAACAGATGAAAACACTGGTCAGAAAAACAAAACAATAGTGAAAGAAGCATTAAAGAATCATGTTCGAAGAGTCGAAATAATCAAGATAACATTGTTTATCTATTTACTTTGTCATTTTTAATCATAAACATTGCATATGTTCACATACATTTCACAAATCATAATTTCGCATCTCTTCACGTCAACATTTTCAAACTTTTGATAACAACCAAACAAACAGAAAATCCACCATATTCTGTTACATAGAGTTTACTCCACATGTGTTTTATTAAACTTGTGGCTTAAACAAACTGATTGTGCCAGTGTGTTTGATTAAAGCCATGCAACCCTAGAGCTGTAGGTCCTCAGTCGTTAAGTCGATGAATCAGTCAATGACTCTTTTTTTGTATTTATTTGCTGCAGCAGTGTCTTGAGTTCGAATCCCGACTTGTCCTCCCTCCTCTCTCATCCCACATTTCACACTCATTTTTCCTGCCTAATAAAGCCTTGGGGTGAAAAATGTCTTTAAAAAAAGAAAATAAATGGTGCTGCAGCAAAAAGGAGGAGACGTGAAGGGAGTTAGCTTAAGATTTGGGAGGGAATTATGAGTTTAATTTACCCTTTTAAGTAAAAAATAAACAGTTTCATAGCACTTTTCCTGTATGAATAGTTGTTTTTGCATGAACTCCGGGGCCCTTGTTGTCGTGTGAGTGCAGTTTGGGTCAGATCAGCAGGGCCTGTCTTTAATTGAGCGTGAATTTCTTTAGTCGATTACAGCCCAAATAAACTCCAGTGGGGGAAGAAGTATTCACTTTACAGAAACTGGACAAAAAGTACTGTAAGTAAAAGTAGCTCATAAAAAAGATGTACTTTAGGAGTAAAATAATAAATAGTTTTCACAGATTCTGTTAATGCGAACTGTTAATGCGTTAAATTTGGTGATTTTGACAAAGAATTGTACAGATTTTTTAGCAAATTGTAGCAAATCAATTCCTTTGTTTCTGTGTGAATTTGATGTATATACTTTTTTTTTATGTATTTACTTTTTTTTTTGTAAAGCCAGTACTTGAACTCAAACCCTTTATGCCGAATGTCACCATGAACATGCAGCAAATAACCCCTTAATTCAAACAAAAGTACTTTCTACTTTTCAGTCCAGTTGAAAAATGTAGTGAAGTAGAAAGTACAGATTCCTGCTCTCACGGGTAGTAAATGTACAAACTGTAAAGTACTTTTACTTTCATACTTGCTGATAATTTCTGTAGTGAAAAGATTGACTTATTTATATGTTTGCAGACAGAAAAGACTCAGAACTTTATGCTTGGTTTTGTTTCATTTGAGTCCAGTAAATACAAAGACAGTAAACTTCAACCAGGTCAAAACATCGCCCTCTAAATTCCAACCTCTACAAATAACAATAAACTTTGGCTCGTTTATGTTACGATGTCAAGGGAACACAACCTCTGCAGTGTCGGTGCAACGCTGCCTCTGAGCTCGTCCTGAGAGCCACCCACATGCGCTCGTCCGTTTGTCCGTTTGTTTGTTTGTTGGTTTGTTTGTCGGCTTGCACAGACTCCCACAGCTGCTCCGAGGTCGGCTTTTGCTCGGGAGAGGGGCGTGTCCGGCTCCGAGAGAGTGTTTAACATTCTTATCATTCAGCTGTCTGCGAGAGGCGGAGCGATGCAGGAGCAAAGGGGCATGTTCAGACCCAGGCCAAGTCATCAGGAATTACACAAACACACACGCGGTCCCTCCTTACATTCATGGCACATTACTCACCGCGGCCTGTGCGACTCTGCCCCGGCGATCGGTTTGTTAGTCACTATTTCACAGTGTCATCCGAAGGGAGTAGCTCATCGACAACAACCACAAAACAGCCGACACGGTTTTTATTATCGCTACGGTCGTGTAAATAATATGCACAGTGTGACCCGGTGCTGCGCTGGCGTTGTTTTTCAAAATGCGAATATTGAAACGCGTCGCTTCCCTGATGATGATGGGTGAAATCCTCCAGCCAAGCAAGTCCCACAAGATCTGGAGATGAGTCACACGATTAAACGAAACTTTAATTGAATGATGATCACAGCAGATATTTGTCAAAACGTGCCGGTAAATGTCTTAGTCTTGCAAAGTGAATGGACTGTAAAATGAACCACAAAAGTGCAGAAAAATCACATGTTTAGAGTTTGTGTTCATTTTCTTTTTTGGTTCATTGCACTGTAGAAATCCAAAGATTAAGTAAGAATTTTCTTATAAAATCAAAATTGATATTCTCCTTTTGCATATCTTGAAAACCTGAAGACTTTAAGCTTATATATGTCTGTAATCCTATCTTTTTTTGCATACACACTTATCATCATGCTTTCTATGATACACTGTGTATTGGTAATAACTTGAGATAAGTAAATTGATTCTGTTTTCACTGGGAGTTTAACTGAAACATAGATTTCCTTGTATTTTATTCTTACTGCAATACCGATATTTAATTTTCTTTATTTTTGATTACACTTTTCATCTGCTCGCCGGCCGCGCGTCTGTAATGAAAAGTATTTCTGATTCCGAAGTTCAATCTAATTTGTTGTGCGGTGTGTTCTGCAGGTCCCGTCTCAGTAACGATCCGAGGGCCGGGCCGGCTCCAGAGTGGGACAGAAATGCCAAAACCGGACCTGCTCTGTTTGGTTCAGCTGCTGGACGGCACCATCCAGACCTTCAGACTCAGCGTGCGTAACATAAACACGAACAAACACTCACACGTCAACTGATGCTTGTCTCTCGCGAAAATGACTCACAACAACTGCGGCCGAGGTAATGTTTTATATATATACGTTTTGATCAAATACACGGTCAAATTGATTCTGTGTGGAAATATGGAAGTCAAGAACGAGGACCTGAACATTAGACTGCTGAAGAGTGCAATCATAATCATTTGCTGTGAAGCCGATTCATTCTTTAACTAAACTGACTGCATTAGTTACCGTATTTTCCGGACTATACGTTTTTGATAGTCTTGGCCCGGGTGCAACTTATATTTATATATAAACATATTTAATTATTATTAGGCCTGAGCGCCACAAGCTGGCGAGAGGCCTATTAATCTCGTAAGGCTGTGCGAAGCACGGCTGCGAAAGTGCGCACGTAGTGCGCACGAAATCGAGCGCGAAGCGCTCGCCCACTTCCAAACACTCACTAACGCACTCCTTCACTCACGCACGCCCCGTGCATACTAATTAGTAGTAGGAAAATGGAACTTTACCGTTGTAAACGGGCGAAGCCCGTGCAAAAGTACGCACTAAACGAGCACTTTAAATTGGGATCTAAAGGGATATAAAGCACTCATTTGCGCTAAGTAGCTCACGAATACGTTCCCCATCTCTTGCATGTTCCGTGCATATAAGCATGTAATGCAAAAATTGAACATTATTACTGTATAGAGGGCCAAAAACACAAAGTGGGCGGAGCCCACTCAAAATTAACGAAAGTACCCGTCAGTGACCAGGGACCCACACCATGAGGAAAATGTATAGTTTATGATATTTGAAAAATGGGAAACATTGTTTTCGCATCGGAATATTATTCTTTCTTCTTCTTCTTCTCGGGACCAACCCCCCTATTTTTCACCCAGTGAACATTGACGAAAAGTCACAAAAATTAGCACACCTCTAAAAATTGTGCCTCTCTACATTCTGGCTATTTCCTTTTTCTAAAATTAAAAAAATTGGCGCGTCAGCGCCCCCAAATGTACCAAAAATGCATTGAGAGATGGGAAATGACCCCAAAAAAATCTGATCGTAGAATCATGAAATTTGGCGCAGAGGTAGATGGTGACAAGAGAAGTAAAAAATATTATTACGGCAACGCCGTCCGCCCAACCAAATGTCGGCCATATTGCTTCAAAAATGGCTAATTATGACTTCGGAGTTTTTCCAAACGTCGTACTTTTACGAACTCCTCCCAGGGCGTTGGCCCTAAAAAGCTGAAATTTGGTGAAAATGCTACTGAGGAGTGGGACATCAAAAGTTATCCAAATTACATTGATACCTCTCACGGTCTTAAATAAATTAATTTGGAGCCACAGCGCCCCCTACAGATTTTATATGGAGGTTAAATATTTAGTTTTGCGAAATTATATGAAATTTGACACACAACTCAATTTTGGCATCCCCATCAAAAAAGTCAATGAGACCCATGTCATAATTGTTATGGCTTTGCCGTAACGATGACCGAAACCTTCCATGTTATTCCAATGGGGAAATCGCCAGAACATGTTTACACTTTAGACTTTCACGAACTCCTCTTAGGGCGTTAGACATATTAACCTGAAATTTGGTGAGACTCATCTTCAGGGGTGGACCATCAAAAGTTATCCACATTTTTATTCTAAGAGTCACGGTGTCTGTGCGGCAAAGCCGCACATTTTGCCAAGAATTCAAAATAAAATTGCTTTTTGATGGTAAAACAAAGGGGAGAAGATTTGACAGCGTCACAGATTCAGCAGTAGATGTAATAAAAGGACAATTGGGGCACGTTAGCGCCCCCTCCTCTTGCGGCGTGGCGGCGGCGTGGCGAGGGCCGATCATTGCCGCTTGCGGCTATATTTATTATTATTTTTTGTCTTTCTACAAGTGAATTGCCAGTTTCAGGTACAAGGCTGTATGTGTGCAACTTTGTCATGAAGGGACTGAAGCGCGACGATTTTTATACTTATATACTTATACTCCGGAGCGACTTATATGTGATATTATTTGTTATTTTCACACTTGCAACCGCATTTCATACTTTCATACAACTTTTTTTTGGCTTTTTTCGACTTATTCTCCAGAAAATACGGTATTTGTTTTACCCTTTAAGACACATGGAGCTCAACAGTAAAAAAAAGTAAATTTCCCATTTATTTTTCCAAAAAACATTTCCAAAGAATGTTATGTAATGAAAAGCCAAAACCAAACCTATTTAAAACCTGAAATTTTGCTACATTTCCTTCTTTGTGGTTTATGAAGTTTCAGAACTATATTCTATTGTGTATCTTGTGCTCATTATTTAGCTGATTAGCAATCTTTCAGTCTCTTAATATGAATATTTATTTAATTTGTAATGAAAAGTCCATGAAAGAACTCGCCTGCGGTGAACTGGTTTAAGGTTGTTACCACCTCTGCATTGTGAGTTCACTTCCTCGACCTATTGCTGAATGTCTCTCCCTATGTAATTTAGGTTTAGTTTATTTGCAGTTTATAAACCACATTGTAAAACATGTGCAAAAAGCTGTGCACAGTAAAACATGAACACATTTCTTGCTGCAGTTGTCTTGTTCATAAAAGCCAACGAAAGCCAAAAGAAAAGTCTATGTGAGACTGAAGCTCCATTATGGGAGACTTTACAGACTCAAACATCAGGCACACTCTCTGGTTTTTTGATACACAATATTATCCAGACTTTGTTTGTATAGAGAAACAAATACACAGGCTCAGACACACACTTCCTGCCTGTCGCGGCGGATCGTATGTTGCTTCTATCGGCCCAGCGCGGCTCTAATGTCCTTAGTGTCAGGGCATGATATAGTGACACTCTATTTTTTCCTTTCCCCATTGATCCACATCTTCTGATTAATTCCGCGCCCTCCTCTCAAGGACGCGGGCGCTTTGTTCGCACGCTTTACTCTGGCTTTCCACTTTACAACCTGAATTGAGTCTCGCAGCAGTGGAGGCGCACATTGGAACATCTGTGGTGTGGCTTTATGTTTATTCTGGAGGGTTTGCTACTGCTTGTGTCCATGGAGATGGTATTGCTTTGCCAAAAACGTCCCACGGTATGGCATTAAATTGATCTATCCTGCAAGTTTTTCATTACAAGAGTTTCTATTGCTCACAAATACTACCTTGAAAAATGTGCATTCTTACTGTAACCTGGCCTGGTGGGGTCAAGATAGACAAGTTTGATGTCACACTGTGGAACATTTATTTCTGTTTTGACAGGGACATTAAATATATTGCACAGGCCAGAGACCATTTGTATTCTCTGGGCAGGTAATCCATAAAACATTTAATCTACAGCTTTAAAAAAGGCAAACAAACACCAAATAACTTCCGGAATAAGCTATAACATCAGATTATTTTACACCTCGCACCTATAAAAGTGCTGTACCAGAGTTTTACTGTCTCAAAAATGTGAAAAACAGAATCAATTCATATTTTTAAACGTTTTGCAGCAGTCCAAAGTGATTCCTATCCCTCCTCAGTCATTCCTACACTCCTTATTATGAGTGCTTTTCACAACTTTCGGACACCAGAGCTGAGAGTTGCAATCAAAGTAAAGATAACAGCAACTAGCACGGGGAGCGCAGCTATGTTTCAGCGTTTCTGAGTGCTAACGGTGCATTTCTTTGTTCTCGGATGATAAAAGGCTTTGTATTTTACTAGGGCTTCTATAGACTCTAAGTATGTTGTCCTGTGCGGTTTTTATGTCCAATTCCACCCAACTTTATTTATAAAGCACTTTAAAAACCACACCGTCGACCAAAGTGCTATATTCAAATTAAAACATTGTAAAATATTATGTGGCCAAAGCTACATTTCTACCTCGATATTGATCAGTAAAGCTATTCTATTCTATATTTTTTTTTTCAAGATGTTTTTGCCCGTAGGCTTTATTAGACAGTTTTAATTTTATGCAGACTGCATACAGTGGTCTCATTTTGACCCAAAGAGCTGCTTTTACAATACATCTATTCTCGGGCAGAACTAATGTTAAACTACGTGGACAAAAATCTGGTACAGCCACTTTGGGATTTGACATATGTATCTTCTTCTTTGGTGTTTTATGGTGGTAGGTATCCAAGTGTTACATTACCACCACATACTCTAGTTAGACTTTAGACATTATTCTCCAGACTTTACTCTGGTATCAGTACAGCGGTCATTTTAAATACAAATATTGTGCTTCCTGTTTAGAAGTGGGCGTCATGAGATACTTCAAAGCTTCACATATTTTTACAATCCATGAGAAATGTTCCGAAATGTGAATGTAAATGTCTTCACTTTCTGGGTTGAGGTTCAAGTATCACAGCCAATACGTAAAATTAACCAGAAATTTGCCGAAATAACATTACTTTCTACCATTTCTTTTACACTGCAAGTCTCTCCTCTTTTGTTTGATCTTCTTGCAGCTTTGCCATACTTGCCTTATTGTCATTTGGACACAATAACATGATATACCAATGTAATGTAATGTAATGTAGACAGTATAGTACAGTCACCTCTAGTCAATTCCTGTTATGTCACACAGTATAATACAAATATCAGCACAGTTTACAGTAAAATATTTGTCCCTTGATGTGGAGTCAATGTTACAGGATCAGGCTAAATACTGGTGGACACAGTACTGATCTTTATCATTCTAGAGGCTCGGGTTTCCACAGTTGAAATAAGGATCTCAACATTGTTAAAGGCAGTAGCTGTTTTAACTTCTTCTTCTGGTTTAAAAAACTGCAATATAATCACAACGGAACCTGCTTCAATGCAACAGAAAAGTTTATACATCTAATAATAGAGACGGGGACTTTTTGGGTTTATTTTTTGGGGGGGGAATAATCTGATTGAGAAAATTGTTTTGTGAATCTTTTTTGTGAAACATTAATCAAAAAGCAACATTTGATTTGTTTACCTCATAACAAATGACACAATTCAATGGGTTTCAGTAGCTTCCTTCCAATAGCATAGAATAATATTGTTTTGAATTGCTGCATTTAGGGGGCGATATTGACAAAAAATATCGATTAGGCCTGTCACGATAAAAAAGATCTTGAAGTACAATATATTGCTTCAGAAAATATCACAATGAACGATATTATTGAAACAAGTTTAGAAAAAAAACATTAGCTGCAGTAGATAAATAGTTAGTTAGAGTCTTTAATGAGTCACTTAAGTTACTTAAATACTTCACTGCTCAAATCGTATTGTACTACGAAAGAATAAGGTCCCAAAAAGTGCAAAGAATCAGTGCACACAATAAAAATTGAGCCCTCAAAAATATAGTCCAGCTTTCATAGGCGATGGCCCTTTAAATCTAACTAGGCAGTAAAATGGTAAAAACAATTGTTCACATTTCCTTATTTTTTGCAATTGGCAGTTTTACAATTACTCAAGTGACACGTATTCTTCACTTTCAGGAGAAATGAGTGGAAAGCACTTTGTAACAGTTTACTCAATGAAATTAACACGGAACACACATTTCTGTCAGAGGGTTTTAGTGTTTATTACTTTGTTTAATTTATTGGTTATAAAAACTCCTATTTGATTGTTTGTTTTGGTTTTAATAGTTTAAATTATAGACAATATTCAAATGTTGCATATCTGCAAAACAGCAATTGCGACATCATCCATTTTTCTATATCTCCCTCCTCTATCACTATGGTAACTGTAATCTGCATAGGTCATGTAAATGAAATATTTCAGAGGAATCCTGCATTCACCACTTTGAACTTGCACTATCTCACCCTGTCGTTGATGGTTTAAAGGAGTTAAATGCCAGAGTTTTGGCTTGAGAAGGTGTTTCTGTTGTGTCTATCTTTAGAAGCAGGATGAAGGTGCCGTTCTTTTGGACCAAGTGTGTGACCACCTGTGCCTGGAGGAGAGGCAGCTCTTCAGTTTGCAGATCAGAGAGACCAACTCCATCACGGCCAATACTCTGTCCCCGGTGAGCTCATTTCCTCACATCCTTTTATACTAATAACAAACGTACATTTTAATAGGGCAGGGCAATATGTTCTACTTTTTTGTATTATGATATGAAGAGAACATACTGTACAATAAACTGCATAATGGACCACATAATTGATGCAAGGCAAAATACCTAATTGTAATGTATTTGCACTTTCTTGTTTAAGGATATTTCGGTTGTTAAGTAATAGTTGTTAAGTAGTTATAAGTTCTGCTTCCACTTGTCACGGGCTTTTCCAGTAATTGTCAGGGTTAAGGTTACTTGTTTTTAGCCTCTGCAGAGCCTCCACAGTCGGTGTTAATGCGTCTCAATGTGTCAGCTGCACTCTCTGTCTGCTTCAGGATCAACTACAGTGTCCATGGAATTATATCGCGATATTACAAATTTCATATTGCCCCAAAAGCAAAAGGTGACATAACATTAACCATATGGCCCATCCCTAAGTTCTAATACAACAGAATGCAGTTTTCAGCGTCTTGTTCTAAGTCTGATATTGTAGATTAAAACATAATATTCTGGCGGGGTCCAGTTTGGTTAGTGCTACAGTAAATGGCTCTGAAGGGACGGAAATCATGTCATGAAGCAATGATCATGTGTAAACTTCTGTTGCTATGAACATGCCCAAACTGTTACATTTATACTGTTTTACGTAGTAAGTAGGGGGACAATTATCCAAGTACAACCCTAAAGCCTCTTCATTTGTTTAGTTACCACAGATGTACACTGCAGGTCCAAAAAGCACTAATATTTGTTTAGCTTTGATTACAGCAGACATTCACTGTGGCATTGTTTCAATAGGTTTCTGCAGTGTCAAAAGATTAATTTAATTCCAGTGTTGCATTATTTTTCACACAGATCTTGTATTGATGATGTGAGATTGACCACTGCACAAAGCCTCCTCCAGCTCGTCCCAAACACTCTCACTGGGGTTCACATCTGTAGTACATTAGTTTCTGCTTCTCTTTAGAAGTTTTCTCTGCTAGATGCCAATGATTTGACCCTTCTCAAACACACTGACATCTTTTCATCACTTATCAGAATCAGAATCAGAAAAAGCTTTATTGTCATTGTCAGTGAATAAAAACAAGGTTCACAACAATAATAAGGCATGAATTAAAAAAAATGCTGAATAACATAAAAATAAACTTACACTTAATACTTTGACTGAATATATACACACAATTATAGTTTAGTCTAGTAGAGTGTGAAAACTAGCAGTGCAAAGACAAGTGCAGCAATTATCCAGTTAGAGGGAATTTTTTTTTGGGGGGGGGGGGGTAAATCACACAGTGAGTATTTTTCAAGGGAGTCTGAAACATTTATCAGTACTGCTAGATATAAAGTGCAATGAATCAACCTTTGATGATAGTAAACTCTGATTGTTCATGCATTACTCATTTCTTTCAACAGAGATGGTTAGAGCCAGAGAGACCTTTGAAGAAACAGATCAAAGGTTGGCCGCTTTTTCTGTCTATGCAAACACATCACTTTTTATTTTTCATGTATTCTTTTTGTGGACAAAATATGGTCTTCAGAGGAAAACTGTTCACATAACATGAGATGATATGTGTAAATGCTAAAGTACAACACAACTGTAACACAAATGCTGATATTATATTTGAGTCACAAGTAGTATTGTTGAAATTGGTTAAATCAAATCCAAACCCCCAAACTGTAATTTGAGTGTCCCACAAGGCAATGTACTCAGGCCTTTACTTTCTCTTCTTTGTGTTATTGATCTTTCTCCTCTGTGACAATTTTCTGAATCCTTATTACATGCAGGCGATACTGTGTTTTTTAATTCCCATCCTGATGTAAAGATTATCAATACAAAACTCTCCTCTGATCTAAAGAATATTCAGCAATGGTTGTGTAAGAACCACCAAACTGTTAATGCGAAGTATGCAGAGTATTTGTGCTTTCACTCATCCAGAAAGCAGCTACAATTTAACAACCAGTCACCTTTTCTGGTCAGAAAATATGCTTGTTTGAAAGATTACAACATAGGTTTGGTCCATTTATCCTTTTTAATTGCCTCTTTTTGCAGCAATTTGTTATGATTATTATTTTTTTCATTATAGCAATATACCTAACTTTTTTCTTATATTTAAAACAACATCCCAAAAAGTTTCCAATCATTAGTTGTGTTATATTGCCCTCTTCTAATCCCATATGTATTGACACTGATTGAGATTTAACTAATGTGTGATTTGCAGGTCTTGCGTCCCCATTTTATTTAAACTTCAGGGTGCGATTCTTCATCTCAGACCCCAACTCTCTGCAGCATGAACAGACCAGGTGTTACTTTAATTTATATAGACCAAGACTAAACCAGGACTAGAACAGGACCCAACTGGACTCAAACCAGGACCAAACCAGGACCAAACCAGGACCAAACCAGGACCAAACCAGGACCAAACCAGGACCAAACCAGGCCATGTGTTGCTGTTTATTGTCCTAGTCTCTGTAGTGTCACATGAGCTGTAAACCAAAGTTGAATTATTCACATCTTTGCTGTTGTTTGTTATGAGTCGTAATGTTCCTCTTTTATCATTCCTACAGGCAGTTGTACTTCCTCCAAATCAGGAGTGACATCAGAGAAGGAAGGTTTGTGGGTTTATAAAAAGCATCTGACTTTGTCTGTAGTTTATTCACAGTATTATTGGCGGACTATTTTCTTTGTTGCATATCAACATGTGTGCAGTCCTGGGCCTAAAATGTATTGATTTTTTGCCCCCTTAAAGATAAAAAAGCAGAAAAAAGTACATAAATCATAATCTTTGAAGAAATTACTGCTTTTAAACACTTAATTAGTCAGCTAAATAGGAAAATGTATCTCAGCAACTGCTATTCAAAATAAATAAATCAGTACTAGTAAGTTATTGTAGCTCTACAAAGCAAACCATATATATAATCTGGTGGTAAATAACAGATATTACTTATTAGAATAATCTGAGTACCATTATATATAATTGCAACAAAACATTTCCAGTCGGATCTGAATTTGTAGTTTTTCCAATGGAGTTAAAAGAGTAATGTAGCTGTATGTTTACATAATCATCAACAAAAGTACAACAAATTTAATATTGCCAAGATTTTGTCACAATTGTCACAATTTCAATACAAATTTAAAGTTAATTTGGGAATCTTGCCATAATTTTTAAAATATTGATACCAGTATTTCGATATTGGTAAATACTAGTTTTTGGCAGATGTTAGCTATTGCATTGCACCATGCATAGATAGTATCACACCATGAGATTTTAACATTCTTACATCTCTATGGTAATGTTTCTTGTAAGACTCTCTCTGAGCCTTTGTGAAGTGTAATTGCTCCGTCTGATGCAGGTTGAAATGTCCGCTGAGTCCTGCTGTGGTTTTGGCTTCTTATGCTGTTCAATGTAAGTACAAAATAATTTGAGTCCTAATTTGGGGTGTGGTAATAGTTCTCTCGATAAGGCCGACTTTAAAAACACATCTGAAAAGACCTTTTTACAGTAAAGACAACGACGTGATAAAATCAAAATGTCAAAAAAAAAGAAGAAACATTTCTGGTTTTCATCAATGATTCAGTTTATTCATTAACATTCTCTATCTAGAAGTCTTCAGACACCAGCTTCCTTTATTTGGTTAAAAAATAATTTCAAAAGTGTCTTTATACAATAGAAATAATTGTTTGAGCTTTTTTTTACCACTAAAATAATCATAAGTTGCAACCTCAGTTAAAACGTTATCTGCCTCACAGTGGGAAGATGTGAGGAAGAGTAAAAGTACTGATATACTGTAAAATACATCACCAAAATGGGGATGAAGGTATTATAATGCAAAAAACTACTGAACCACCTCTGTTCATTTACTGTTTATTTGACGTGTTGTCTTTTCTGTTTTTCCACAGCTGAACTCGGCGACCACTCTTCCTCTCTGCTTCCCGGTTACCTCTCAAAGGGCCATTTTATCCCTGAACAAGATGAAGACTTCTTGTCCAAAGTGGAAGACCTACATCCACAGCACAAGTAATGTCTTCATACTGTATGTTTTCGCGTGTTAGCCTGTTCACAGATGGCACAAAGCATAAACAACCACGTTCCCTGTGGCTTTGTGTGTTCCCAGAGGACTGAACCAGAGCGAGGCTGAACTCTGTTTCCTCAACACGGCTCGCACGCTTGAACTGTATGGAGTAGAGCTACACTCCGCAATGGTAATGATGAGGACACTTTGGGCCTTTGTTGTGTTGTTTTTTGTAGGATTATTAGGTTTTTGTGTGTCTTTTGTATGTAGAAGGGTGCAAAGGCTGCGAGTGAATATAATGTCCTCGAAAAACAATAACATATACTGTTTTATTAAGTAAAGAAACTTCTAACCCTGTGGTTGTTTGGACCTCTACAAACGTCTGAAAAGTGATTGTTGTGTTGGCAATTCAATTCACATTAATGTCTCTGAACAGAATTTAGATTTTAAAACATAATTTGCAAATCTAATTTCAATCACAATGCTTTTGTTTCAGCTTGTGAGTTTTTAGGTGAAATCATTTTCAGCAAAAAGAATAGTAACTTATCAATTACTGGATTTTCTGAAAACAAATATAATAATCTATAATCATGATCTTCAAGACCATACTGTCTCTAACACATGGCAAGAAGAACATTTTGTAATTCTGATATAAAAAATATTCTAATTCTCTCTAAATATAAAGGTCACCAATAGCCCTCACATAAAAATGGATGACACAGATTGCACTGACAATCTAGGACTGGACTGACATTATATTGGACATTTGCAAAATGGAAAAAATTACATTCAGACTTAATTTGAAAATGGACAAATTTGACTGTGGACTAAATGGGACGATTATCTTGGTTTATGCGTGCATTAACTTTCTTTTCTCTGGATGTCGACTCTACTGGGCATGGGTTTTGTCTCCTGTTCTCTCTCTGGTCTTGCTCAGTTTCATTGTTGTTGGCATATGTTTTTAAACCTGTAAAATAAAAAAAATATAGGTCACCAATCATATAAATTATTGCTTGCCAGTGACTAATCGTAATAATCGAAGCTGATTAGTCAACTTTAATAGAAAAAGTAATACAAATATTTACTGCCTTAAAATGTTCATATTGATTTTGAGTTGATGGGTTGGTCTCATCCAAGGTTTGATTCTGGTTTGGTCCTGATGTTGACTTGGTTTGTCCTGTTCTAGTCCTGGTTTAGTCCCAATTTTGATGTGGTTTGTGTGTGTGCATCAGCCTTCATTTCATGCCTGTTTGTTATCCTGCTATGATAAACAAATCTGGAATGCTTCTCATGTCAGGACACTAACAATGCCCCTCTGACGGTCGGTTTGGCCTCGAGTGGCGTGGCAATCTTCTGCAACACCATTTGCTCTAGTTTCTTCCCTTGGTGAGTGTTAATACAGTGTTTGCAGTGTTTGGAGTCAGTGGTGCACATCATCTGAGTTACTTGTTTTTATGCACAGGGGGAATATCATCAAGATTTCCTTTAAAAGGAAACGATTTCTAATCCATCTGAACCGCAAACATGTGAGATATATTGCTCTTTTATTATATTAACATACTTTCTGAATATATTTAGTTTTGTTTACACCCATTTTTGTGCATATTTGTATTTGCTTAATTTGTTATACATTGGTTATATGGGTTTAATATATTCATTTTCATTAGTAGATGGCAATATTTCAATGCACGGTAAGAAATGTCTTAAAGGTTGAATGGACGAATTTTGGCCCAAATCTGAGTCTTATTTCTTCGTGGCGTGGACTGCCGATTAGTCCTGCCACGTATCAATCATAAAACACACCTATCGCTCACCTGCAGCCGCGTGCGGCTCGTCCCTCATTTCCGCGTGTCTAAGCGCATTAATCTATCATAATATAGTTCCCTCAGTGTACGGGGCAAAATGAAGACAGAGAAAGACAGTTTGAGCTGACTCAGAAGAGACGGAAATCTACGGGAGACGAGAGATGCGATGTGATCCGTTACGCTAATAAACAAACACATGTGTGTGTTGTATCAGTCCACACGGGGAGTGCACATGCGCACTTCCACCTGCGTTCTCAAATCGCCGAAAAATCATCCATTGTGCCTTTAATATATTAGTCCAACTCTTGTCAAAAATCTAAATTTACACATTTTATTCCAACCATACGTAAATTTTTTACTCTTTATCAGGAGGAGTGTCGTGAGAGAATCAATCTTAAGACCAACAGAGTACAATTTTTTCAGTTTCCTGCTTTATTGATTCTGCGTTAACGGATATTCTGCTCACCGTATTATATTTTCTATAAATGATGCGTCTTCTACTATAACAGACTAAACACATTTTCTGTCCGTTCCACAGGGAGAGACCCAGGACTGCGTGATGTCCTTGGATCTTCCATGTCTCAAAAGCTGTAAAAACCTTTGGAGGTCCTGCGTCGACCATCACTCGTTCTTCAGCTCCAACCACACAGCGAAGAGCCCCAAACACAACACCATTCAGACCTACAAGAAGCTCATAACGGAGCACCTCGGCCTCGGGAACAACAAGACAGACGGGTAAAGGGCCGCTCTTGTTCACGATCATTAAATATGTTTCATTCATAATATCCATGGGGTTCAAAGTGGTTCAATGGTTAAAAAGTACCCCAAAAAGCACCTATAAACCGGAAAAGTATAATACATGAATACAATTATTTAATACTCTCCAATGGATTTGTTCTTTCTGAAAGTAAAACTGTAAATTTGCACTGCATTTTAAAGAAGACATAGTATGCTTTTTTCTGGTACTTTGCATTGAATTATACCATAAGTAGATAATCATTTTTCATTTTGATCATTTCAAACTACAACATTGATTTAAAATGGCCTAGACACAGGTCCATTGACTGGATAGGCCCAGCAATTACAGAACTATTAACCATAAACAGTTTAAAACATCTTTATAAACAGCTAATTCTACCAAAGAATTCATACCCAGCTCTTTAGTTGAATATTTGTAATTGCTCAGCAGTGGTCCTGTGTGTCAGCGCGTTATGGGGGGAATGGTTTGGAACCCCGTCCTGCGTCGTTCACTTTCGTCAGATTATCTGGAGACAAAGAGCCTTCCCTCCAGATCACCTCCATCAACCCCAAACTGGTGAGACGACTGTCAGGAAATCTTTATCACTTAATATTTATTTACATAGCACTTTTCTTTTCTTTTTAAGTATACTTTTATCTGTCAGGGTAGTACAGCGTGAAATGGGGATGAGACTGGGGAATGATATGCAGTAAGTTGTCAAGAGCCAGATTCGAACTCAAGATGCTTCACGAAACAAAAACATCCCATCAAACGAATGTGGACAAACACAGATAAATTTAGTGAGAAAAGGGTGTATGATAATTAATTTCAAACGGCACAGAATGTCAAAAACTGAAAACATATAAAAGCTATAGAATGTGGACAATGTTCATAGTGGTGTAATTGATAAAACGTTCTTCCTTTCTTTCTTTTCCTTTCCCCCTGTTAATGGGTTTTCAACATTTAATGCACAGTCCAACAGAAGTGAGGTTTTTCAAGCACCATAATTATGCCCATGTTGGACAGGACACTTAATATATTTGCAAAACTAAAAACAAACAAGAAAGAATAAGACAAAAGACTTTAATGAAGGGAGCGATTAATGAATGTGGAAAGAAAAAAAAAAAACACACAAAAATGTAAAGAAAATATGTATTAAATTCTGTTTGTAATCATGAGTGCTCGTTCTGACCCTCGAAGAGCTGGAGGAAAGTGACTTGTTTCATCAACATTAGGTTTTAAAACATGACTCACAAAATGTTACTCATAGATTATGTCTGTTCTTCCTCTGCAAGTTAATGTTTGGTAGCACCTACGTAATTGTTTCAGATACTCAATTATGACACAAACAATCTAGCAGAGCAGCCTGAGTTCACCATGTACAGTGCAAAATTGTTTTTTTAAATTCTTGTGTTTAAATGGAAACAGATTTTTGACTTGTGCCGCAGCTACAAATCTGGAAAAAAACAAAAAAAGCCCACCTCAGAAAAAATATTAAAACTTTTCTTATTCTTATCCTCATTGTCATTCCTTATACCTTTCCTTATTGTTATTCCTTATACTTTTCCTTATTGTGATTCCTTATTCTTATTCTTATCCTTATTTTTTATTCCTTATACTTTTCCTCATTGTCATTCCTTATACTTTTCCTTATTGTTATTCCTTATACTTTTCCTTGTTGTCATTCCTTATTCTTATCCTCATTGTCATTCCTTATACTTTTCCTTATTGTTATTCCTTATTCGTATCCTTATTGTTATTTATACTTTTCCTCATTGTCATTCCTTATACTTTTCCTTATTGTCATTCCTTATTCTTATCCTCATTGTCATTCCTTATACTTTTCCTTATTGTTATTCCTTATTCTTATCCTTATTATTATTTATACTTATCCTCATTGTCATTCCGTATACTTTTCCTTATTGTTATTCCTTATTCTTATCCTCATTGTCATTCCTTATATTTTTCCTTATTGTTATTCTTTATTCTTATCCTCATTGTCATTCCTTATACTTTTCCTTATTGTCATTCCTTATACTTTTCCTTATTGTCATTCCTTATACTTTTCCTTATTGTTATTCCTTATTCTTATCCTCATTGTCATTCCTTATACTTTTCCTTATTGTTATTCCTTATTCTTATCCTCATTGTCATTCCTTATACTTTTCCTCATTGTCATTCCTTATACTTTTCCTTATTGTCATTCCTTATTCTTATCCTCATTGTCATTCCTTATATTTTTCCTTATTGTTATTCCTTATTCTTATCCTCATTGTCATTCCTTATACTTTTCCTCATTGTCATTCCTTATACTTTTCCTTATTGTTATTCCTTATACTTTTCCTTATTGTCATTCCTTATTCTTATCCTCATTGTCATTCCTTATATTTTTCCTTATTGTTATTCCTTATTCTTATCCTCATTGTCATTCCTTATACTTTTCCTCATTGTCATTTCTTATTCTTATTCTTATCCTTATTGTTATTTATACTTTTCCTTATTGTCATTCCTTATTCTTATCCCTATCAGGAGGAGCCCGAGAGTTCGCCACGGCGTCTCAAAGCCGCGGCCCTCGTCAGTGGAGTTCTCCAGCGATCTGAAGGAGATGTCGGAGGGAGAAGACGTTTTTTACACGTACAGAGCGTCAGTGAGCAGCCGAGACAGCGAAGGAGACGGCTCGACACATTTGTGAGTGTGTCTGCTAACCTCCCCTGTTTCTGTTGTGATTTTTGACTCTTGTTGTATTGTGCTTCCTAATGTTTTATTTGGTTTGTCTTAATCAGTCTTGACCTCTAAACCTTGCGTCATTACCCACAACTGGTCTGTTCAAGCCGCTTCTGAAACCACACCTTGTAGAGCTGCGTCGGTGCTTTCATTTCAAGCTGATGCCACATTTCGCTCTTTTCAGATTGTTTTTATGTCCTTGAGCAAGACATTTCATCAAAACCTGCCTGTGTGAGTGTGTGAGCGCGATTGTGTAGTTGGTGAGAGTTGGTGATGCTTGGTATGGATTAACAGCCACATTTGTGTCAATCTGCCTCAAAACTGTTATTATAATGTATTTATTTACCATCTTCTTATTGTTTTTTGTTGCACCAAATCTAGGGATTTAACAATACCCAAAATATCGTGCTATTTTACTGTCAATAATACTTTGGGCTGTGACAACATATCCAATGATATAGAAAACAACAGTGTGTGCACAAAGTGGCACTTTTATATTACATAGGAATACAAAAGTATTTTTTTTACACCAAAAGCTTGTCAAGGCATTTTAAAGGGAAAAAGTAGTATATTTTACTTTTTATATTATATTATTATTATATTGCTATAGATATATTGGACCGTGAGATGTATATTGTGATTACGATCAACAAGATTTTTATATTGTTGCATCCCCAGTTATATCGGCAAAGAGATGTATTCAATAAAGCTTTTTCTGACTCTGATCGTGATTAAAATGATTTATCTTCTAAGACAACACGAACCGTTGAATGACGACAGCATCGGGGAAGAAGATGGTGATCACAGCGTAAACCACAACAACAACGTGAGCGTCTCTCCGGCACGTCTGCGTTTCTTCTGCTTTGTCTGGGTTTTAACTGTGACAAACTCTTCAGAATGCGCCCGGCGACGGAGACCTGCTTCTGGTGCGATTAACCCCAGATCACGAGGGAAAGTTTGGTTTCAATGTCAAAGTAAGTTACTATTTTGTTTAGCTGCGTAACTATATTTATATTATCAGTATCAATTGGTAGACGGAATAAAGAAGTATTGCAATAACATGAATCCTCCTTCTGACAGAAATGTACTATAAAAATGTTTTAAAAAAGGCAGATTTTATTCATGATTTTACTTATTAAGGTATAATTAGCAAAGATTTTGTTTTACTAATAAATCAAGACACTGTAACTGACCTTATTGTGTCAAAAAGTATATGGAAACATCGCAGTAGTTTTGTTATCACAGCAGCACTTAACAGTCATTTCTCAATAAGTTCCACCATCGTTGCAGCCATAATTTCTATATGTGACTTTTCTTTTTTATTGTTTTGCCCAGAATGTTCCAGAGCATGGCATTATACTTCTCTGTCATGTATTTATTCTATTCCAGGTGTTTCTATGTCAACAAAAAACATGGCCCTGTGTTATAGCTCACTTTTCTCCATGGAGATAGTGAATTTTGTTGCCATGATGTGGAAGTATCAAGGCAAACTATTATATATTCACAAAAACAAGAAAACAACAACTATATTGACAGAATGTTCACAAAAATCTACACGATATAGTAAAAGAAAGTAACGAAAACGTTGCGTTGCAGGGTGGAGTGGACCAGAAGATGCCTCTCGCCATATCGCACGTAAAGCCGGAGACTCCTGTAAGATCTTTTTCTTTTCTGTAACACATTATGCAGCCACTGACACTGACACTGAAACGAGAGATGCTCCAATATGGATTTTCCTCTTCTTTTTTTAAGCCTGTGTCAATATTTGTCTTGCTACTTTGACTGATACCAATATTAAGTTTTTAAAATCCATAACAAGGCCCATAAATGTATGTTAATTTATACTTGAATTAACCTTTTGTTTTGTAAAAGTAGTATCAAATGTATTGATCTGACCTATGAAATAATGTGTTGTTTTTCAATCATTTTACTCTTAAAAAGACAAATCTGGAGCACTGAGGACAAACTGGAAACGACACACACAGACTGGGGCAGCTTAGACGAAATATCGGCACCAAATATCAGCTCAGTTTTCAATATTGGGTCGATACTGATGTTTGATTTGCTACAAGGCCCAAAAATGTATGAAACGTTATCGTAAAGTTCACAAATTAACTTTGTACTTTTCTATTAAAATGAATACCAAACATATTTATTTTACACATACAGATATTTATTCATTCCTGATTGTGTAAACATCCAGCCATATTTTTAGCCAAATTGTTTTTCTTTTTCCATTTTTCTGCTCAAAAAGACTTATTTGGTGCGCTGAGGACAAACACATGAGCGCACACAGTTTAGGGCAGCTTAGAAAGAAAACATCTGCACCAAAATGTTCAATATTATATTTGATTTTAAACTAGCAATGACACGCTGGCACACACAGACTGGAGCAGCTTGGAAAGAAAATAAATGGTGCCGACCGACATACCCATACTTGGGAAACACCGTCCGATATCACCGACGCCGATATTGGAACCGATATATCGCATGTTCCTAATCGAAACATACATGGACTGGTCATTTAGCTGTTCATCTCGGTCGGACGAATGGAAGAAGAGTAAGGACATCCCTAAACCTCTTTACGCGCTGCTTTTCAGGCGGGGAAGTGCGAGCCCAAACTCCTTGAGGGGGATCTGGTGGTCCTCATCAACGGTCGTGACATCTCTGAACACACGCATGACCAGGTCGTCATGTTCATCAGAGCCAGTCGAGAGTCGCACTCCAGGGAGCTGGCTTTGCTTGTCAAACGGAAAGGTGGGTGGCATAGGTCGGTGGTGGACGATATAGACCGCTACTCGACCAATGAGGGGTTACATCGGCCAGTGGGAGAAACGTCAAAAAGGTTTTATAGCGTTAGATTAGATTTATGTCATCGTTTTTCAGATAGAGAACAGACCTAAAACTTTAATAGTGGTGTAATCGATGAAACAATGAATTGAAACCATGTTCAAAATCATACGAGCGCTTCTCTTGCATCACAATATATTACTAATAATAAATTAAAGTGAGTCTTTTCTTCTTCTACAGCTTCACTTTTTTTGTAGCTCAGAAGTAATTGTTTGATGGTTTGAAATAATGAAGCAGCCCGAGTTCACCATGTACAGGGCCAAGTTTTTAATCTTGTTTTAAAACGGAAACAGAGACTGCCTTTTTGAATTGTACAGCAAATCTGAAGAAAAGCATTTCAGACATTACATGACTCCATATTGTTCTAATCCATATTGAATTGCCATTTTAATATTATGGCAAATTATTTTCAACTGGCAAAGATGATATACAAATAGCCATATCATCACTTTTATCACAATTACGTTATAGTTGTAGTTAGAGATCACCCACCCCTTTGTGACAAGTAAATACATATTTTACGAGGTGCGTTATGTAACTTTTCTAACCTTCTTTCTCTCTCGCTCAACAAAAAAAATGAATGAATTAATATCTCCGGCACATTTATTCTGTTCTTGCTTTCCTTGTCTTTGTGTTGCAGGTGCGACTCGTGCGCTCCCCCAGCTGCAGTTCCCCCCCGCTCTCACCCTAACGGGACAGGGTGACAAGCCACACTCTCCTGTCCAATCAGAGCCAGTCACAACTCTGGAGGAGTCAATGCGACAGCTGGAGAAGGGCATTCAGTCTGGCACGCTCTGCTTCCACTTTGAGGTAATTAATATGCAAGAATATGAGTGACAGTGGATCCACAAGTGCTACAGTCAGCTGCATGTGTTCATCTCAGTTAGAATGGGTGTTTAAAGGCCTACTATGTCACTTTTTCCTGCTTGTGTCCATAGAGATCTTATTGCATTACCTGGGATTTTCCACTGTATTTGTCTATCTTGCGTTTATTCATTTACAAGTGCTTTTTTTAGCAATAGAAACATTTAATGCCATACTGTGGAACATTCTGAGCAAAGCAATAATATCGTCATAGAGACAAGCAGGTGGTGGAGCCTCCCCTGAAAAGTTACATAGTGCTGCTTTAATGTGCATGCCAGAATGTATACATTTCATAAACACAGTCGCCAACAAATTTGAAACTTTTTATTTTACTGATACAATTGTAATTTATAATAGTTATGACTATAATAATCGTATACATTGTATTTAATTTAAATGTATTAATGACAATAAGAAATTTACATAATGAAAACGTTGGAATGAGCTGCTCATTACAACTCGGAACAGTTACAATATTCTCTATGATTTGATGTGCCTCAGTTTATAAAAGCTAAAATTGTAGGTGCAGTTGAGATTGTCCTGCTGCTTTTACACCAGGGGCAGTGCTTTTAATTAGAGCAGAGGTGTGGAAACCTTTTCCCAAAGGCATATTTTAAATATATTCAACCAGAGCAACATACCTTTGACCACAGCACCTTTAGAAATGCTCAGAAGATTACGCTTAGGATTGTTAATGTGGTTTTGATGGTAGAATTACTTACATTTTCTGCCTCTGATCTTTTGGGTTAATTGAACAGTGGGTGAGACCAGCAATGTTCTAAAGTTTGGACTCAGAAACGCTAAGAAAAAGACAGAGATGGAGGTGGCGGATCGTATCAGGGATGAGTACATTAGAAGAGTGGTCCATGTCAGTTGTTTCAGAAATAAAAACATCGAGGCCAGATTTAGATGGTTTGGGTTGGTTGAAGAGTAGTACCTTCACTGGAAGAAGGACGCTGGGGTCAGAGTTGGTGAGCAGGAGGTTTACACAGAGACGATATATGTGGAGAAAGTGGACATGAAGTTTGAGAGAAGCGGCTGCAGAGGAGAAGGTCACATGAGGGCAGGCGATTCCCCAGAGCGACCTGTGAACAGCCAAAGTGAAAAGAAGAAGTATGTATGATGTACGACGTGCGCGAGTGCGATGACTAAGACACTAGTCATGAAAGCATGAGTCACTTAAGATATATTGTTGTAGTTTCTCTTCTCTTTTCTGAAGAATTTGTACAAGAGGAATCCCGGCTTGTCTCTCAACTGTGCTCGGCTCTCGGAAAACACGGAAAAGAATCGTTACAGAGACGTTTTACCATGTAAGTGCTCGTTTTGATAAAGCAACTTGTATGTTGTCTATGGGAAAAGTGTTGTTTTGAAATATTAGAGCATTTACTTTATCGACAGACATTTGCAAGAAACCTCTTAATAAAATGACTGAAACTCACTCAAGTGCAATCTTCCATTTCTTAAATTTCTTGAACATGCATGATACAGTAGATATCAAGTCAAAAAACAACAAAGTCAATAACATATTCCATCTGTTTCCCCAACAACATTTCATAATATTCACTGTATATAAGAAAATAAATACATGCGTGTTCGAAAAGAAGTGGGTGAAAGTATAAACGCATTTAGTCCCACTGTTTGATTAGTCCTGTTGTGTTCTCCTTTATCAATTATCTAGGAACACATTCATCACTCCATCCACATTATGTATGATCCAGTGAGTCAGAGGTTTTAAAACTGGAGAAAGTTCATTTGCCTTTGATGACTCGCTCACTAAAGCCCCCTGCTGGTGCCCTGCTCTTTTACAGATGATGATACTCGAGTCGTCCTACGAGGCCCAAAAAACTACATCAACGCCAGCCACATAACAGTGAGACATGAGACGATGAACAGTCTTTCATATGTAGTATCTATGTACACCATGTGCACATGAGGAGGACTTGAAGCTGGAGGATTTATTGAGTAATTAGTGTATCGAGTATATTGTCCAAGATTAAAAGTTTTTTAAAAATCACCTCAAAAGAGACAGAAACATCATGTGATATTTTTGCCCTTTTATGATATATTTTACGGTCTATTCACGTTCTGTGCAATACTTGAAACTCAACCGACACATACATTTTAGCACATCCCTGATGCTTTGTGAAAATATCCTCTGAATATTGTTATCAAAGAATAGAAGTTTAAATGCTTACTTTTTAAGCAATATCACTTGTTTAAGCAACAACATCTCCATGGAGACAAGCAGGTAAACGTTACATTCTGCACCTTTTAAAGGTTACTTAAATTACCAAGGAGCTGTAGCAATTCAGCTTTTATACATTTTATTGTTATTATTCACACTGTTATTAAGAATTGTATTAACTATCTTATGTAGTTATTATCTATATTAAGTTAAACATGTGTTAATACTAAATAAATCTACACCTTGGATGTTGACATTATCTTGATAATAACCAATTATTTTAAATTACTGGTATTGCATTCAATTCAGTTCAAATTATTTTTGTAATACCCAAACTCACAAAAGTGGTTGCCTTAAAGGGAAATGTGTTAGGATGTGTAAATGTTTTGGTTGAAGTTCAAGTATTGCAAAAAACATGAATTGATCATAAGATTGATCACATAAGGGCAGAAATATTACTCAATATCCTTATTAGAAATTAGTTTTAGTTTATGTAAAATAATGGTAATTAGCAATGTAATCTGCAGTGATATTAGTCCACCAAATGTGTCATTGTGACTAGGGTTGTCAAAAGTATAAAAAATCAGATACTATTTGATATTAAAACTAGGATCGAAACTAGATACTCATTTGATCAAGTAATGATACTAAAAAATACATGAAACACACAAAATTTTACCTTTCCGGAGCGGTTTAAAACATCTTGAGCTTTATTTAGAAGACAACATAATAACATGGATAAGTTTGTCTGTAAAAAGTGATTTTTAAAAAGGACTATTGTGCTATCAAAATCTGTATCGAGTATCGATCCTATTCCTTGGTATCTAAATAGATTTTATGACAACATTGTGACAGTCCTGAACATGACATTCATCACTCTTTATTTGTGCGTGTGCATCATTTGTGTGTGTGTGTTTTGTAGGTGGCGCCCCCTATGTCTGCTGTTTGTTTACGTTATGTCGCTGCTCAGGGACCGCTGCCTCAGACCTGCTCTCACTTTTGGCAGAGCGTTTGGGAGCAGAAGGCACACACCGTCATCATGCTCACCACTTTGACAGAGCGGGGCCGGGTACACACGCACGCACACACACACACACACACGCCCACCCAAACACACGCGCGCACACACACGCCCACCCACACACACGCACCCACACACACACACGCACCCACACACACACACGCCCACACACATACACGCAGACACACGCACGCATGCACACACACGTCCACACGCACACACACACACGCACACGCAAACACACAAGCACACGACCACACACGCACCCACACACACGCACGCACGCACCCACACACAAGCACACACACGCACCCACGCACACACACACGCCCACCCCCACACACACACACACCCACACACACGCACACACACACACACACGCACGCACCCACATACAAGCACACACACGCACCCACACACACGCACACACACAAGCACACGCCCACACACGCACCCACACACACACACGCACGCACCCACATACAAGCACACACACACGCACACACACACACACACACACACACACACACACGCCCACCCACATTTAACCTATCTGCTGTAATTACCATAATAATGCATCAGTATATGAAGCGCTTTTCAGAGTAACTCAAAGATGCTTTACATAATAAGAACATACATTTGTCTCCTTCAAGGAATTTAGAGCGTCAATAAATGCTTTCGTAGCACTGATCAGGCTTGCATCTCCACAGATCTGACCTGGGCCTGCTCGTTTCCATGGAGATTCAAACGTTTAATGCCAGCGTTGCATAGTGCATGTTTGAATACACTAATTAAGCTGTTTGCATGCTTTATATTCATGATAGGGCTGCAGCAAGACCAGTCGACCACCGGTTTTTAATCATTGTAATTTAGACTGTACAGACTCTAAATAACAGAGGCAAAGTGACATTTTATAACGAGGACAGTGACATTTGTAAGTCTTCTTGAAGCCTTCAGACTTTTAATTGGTTGATAATGTATTTAAAAGGTCTCAACGTACAATAGAAATGATAATTCGACCCGTCAACTAATACAAAATTAGAATTACTTACTAGTTGTCTACTAGTTCTATCGCTAGTTCCAGGACTTATTATTCTTATTCATGATGTTCATGATGTAGTTTCATGTTGAAGCTTAATTGTAGCTGAACAAACTGTGTTAATAGCTGAATCTGAATGACACAGTAATGACAAAAAAGAAAAGCTCACAGGGAGCTGTCAAGGTCCTGTTAAATGAAGCCGTCTTTGCATAAGCTTTACAGTTACTGAGCAACCAGAGACTGAAATGGATTGATCCCATTCTAATATTTGTCCCTACCTTCATCCCACCAAAGGGTCGCGTGCGGGAAACTGTCAATCACTGCCATTTCCTCTGCTGCTCGTCTTTGCACCTCGTTCTGTGGAGACACAAAAAACGGAGCGAGAGCCGAGACCGCAGCTGTAGGGAAATGTGTCCGTGAAAAACAATGTTGCTTTGAGTGCCTTGAAGGTGGAAAAGCGCTATATAAATACACTGTAATAATAGAAAAATATATATGAAAAAATAAATAAAACAAATACAATAAATACAATAAATAAATACAATAAGTAAAATAAGTTAAATAAATACATTAAATAAAAATAAAATAAATAAAATAAATAAAATAAATAAAATAAATAAAATAAATAAAATAAATAAAATAAATAAAATACAATAAAATACAATAAAATACAATAAAATACAAATTAAATAAAACAAAACAAAACTAATAACAATAACAATTTTGTGATCCTGCAGACAAAGTGCCATCAGTACTGGCCTCATCCGCCGCAAGTGAAGAGCTACGGACACATGCAGGTGAAATGCCATTCTGAGGAGTGTAACCTGGCCTACGTGACGAGACGCTTCACGCTCACACACTCTGAGGTACAAATCATCAAGTCGAGCAGCTCCAGTCTATTTTGTAAAGCATTTGTCACTTATAGTCTTACAGTAAGAAAAAGAAGTAAGAAAAAACATAATCATACTTAAGTAGAAGTCTCAAAATGACTCTGAAAAGTACGATTTCTTCAAAAAGTTCTTCTTCTTCTTCTTTTATTGTATAGTTTCCTTGAACAATAAAATTGCTATATTTTGATTGATTCCTTCTTGTTTGAGTATATTGTCTTGAAGTTGAGAATAGTGGTCTGAAAATGTCATACTGTGTCCACCTTTGAAAATGTTGCTTTTGCAAATACTCTGAAAAAAAAACACAATTGCAAATGAAAATGTTCTGCTCGCCAGTATGAAGAGACGGAGCTGGAGCAGAGAATCAGTTTTGAACCTGTTTTGAACCTTAAATAATTGTTTTTCAGAATGAAAAACTAGGACAATCCAATACAAAATATTCTATCTTTTGAATGGGAACACAGTACAGTCCACCAAATGTTACTAATAACAAGAAGCTTAAACCCATAAATAAAAATAAACTAACCCTAACCCAAGTTATTAGAGCTGCGATTTTCACAGTGTGTGCTTTGAGGGATCGTCAGGTGATGTGTAATTACTGTAATTCCCACACTTGTTTAATGTAATAATCATTTTAGAGTGTCCTAAGCAAACTTCTGAACCGGAAACGACAGCAAAAACACTATTGCAATTCCCATAGACAGTGACAAACATTATTTACACTTTTAATATCTTATGTTTTAGTTGTTGGTGTACCAGTATATTTGCATTAACAAAAGTGTGCTCAGAACCCCAAAAAAGAAAAAGAAAACACTGTTGTAGAAAGCAAGCGGGCAAGCAGATCTGGGGTGTCTACAGTATTAACATTTAGTGGATAATAGAAAAGTGAAGAAAAAAACACCACAAGTGTGGGCTTTGAACCCAGGCCTCCTGCAGGAAGGGTAGACTATCCTACTGAGCTAAACTCATATATTGTATCAATGTTCTAAGGTTCTTTGTTTCTCCTCTGCACATACTCAGTTAGGGCAAAACCTGCAAACATCCATGATTCCCACATATAGATTCATGGGATCCATGCGCAGAAGAAGCTGCTTTCTGTTGTGGTTCTAAAAGCTCATGTTAGAGAGCGGAGCATGAACGGTCCTCTGAACACAGCCACAGACTGAGCCGCTGTGGCAAAAGCAGAACCACGCTTCCCGCGCAGTAATTCCCTGTGGCCTGTAACAGCCACTAAAAAACACACCATGAGTTCAACCAAGCTTCAGCAGAACAATTTATATATAGTTATAACACACGGTAATTTTAAATTTTACTGGCCAATCACTGACTGCCTTGATTGCCCTGACCGCACGCCACTAGTAGCCACAAGAGCCACAAGAGCCACAAGAGCCACAAGAGCCACAAGAGCCACAAGAGCCACAAGAGCACAGACTGGTCAGTTGTACTCAGTAGTATATGTGCTGTTTATTAGCACATGTATTAGGCGCAAAAAGTGTCTTCCTTTTAGCTTTGATAATATTGTACATAGATATTTTTATGATTATTGTGAGAAGAAACATCACAAATGTACGATTATTCACAATATTTGGCAGAACTTGGCACATACACAGCTTGCGTTCACACTTGTCCTGGCTCGGTCCTGAAGTAGACTCGGTTTGGTCCCGTTTTTGTCCTGGTTTAGTCCTGAAGTAGACTTGGTTTGTCCCGTTTTAGTCCTGATTTAGTCCTGGTCTAGTCCGAGGTGTGTGTGTCTGTGCAAGTGTAAACACAGCCATAGATTTGTCACATTAGCTTCATTAGCCCTGAGTAAATGTTCAGTGATCAGGGAAGCGTGAGTTCACAAACAAGCGAACACAGATTCATCTATGTTGGTCCATCTGTTCCTCTGGCAGCGCGAGTCAAACCTGCGTCGCCTCAGAGGCAACGAGCCCAGTCCAAAGACCAGAGTCAGCACTTCTGTCACTGGTTTTCCCTTCTACCCTCTACCTACTTTCTGTCAAAAATACTCACCTGTACCTATATATTGTAAGTTTCTCTGTAAATCTTCTTAATGTTCTCATACTATGATTTGTCCTGGCTTTAAGAAAATACTTTAAGGCAGCTTTGCTATTGTTTTTCATGTTTTATGTCTAAAAAGTTGAATGGCAATGTTTAGGAGATAAATTTTCAAAGTCAGTTTTGTGCCAGTTTTGTTTTTAGTGAGTAAGTGAAAATCAAATCAAAAATTGTGATCGATCGCAGTGAGAAGAACAATTCAGGTTATTTCTTTCTCATGTCATCTCGCAGCCCCAATTTATATGTGCAATAGTACAATAATCCAATCCCAGAACATAGAAAATGACTTGGATTTATTGTGCGTCCTCTCCAGGCAGCAGAAGTATCAATTGTGTGTCAATGAAGACTAAAAACAGTAGCTGCAAGTGTCAAAGTTGTTTATTAGCAGGAGATTTAAAGGTAATATGTTCAGAGCAAGTACAGTGACAGTGTATGGGCTTTAAAAGTACGGAGAAGCGCTGCAAGACATGGGAACAACGTGTTTTGAGCGCTTCAGAAGAACTACAACTTCCTGGTTAAACACTATAGCACATGTTTATAAGAATGGTAATAAAGAACCCATTGTTTACACTGTAGAAAGACATTTCCAATAACAAAACGGCTTCTTTAATATTACCATGTGGTCTTTGTTCTACTTCTGATCCAGTCGCTTCTTTTTTTTTGTTATTGATGTTTATTTTTCCTTTGTCCCCCGAGCCAGCAGACTGCACTACTCACTGACCGAGGTTTTTAGGGAGTGACTTAAGGGTTGATTGACTGATGTCCGTATTAGGGTTGTCAAAAGTATCGAAAATCGGATTCTAGTATCGAAATTAGATTAAATAATACAAAAATTATACAAAATATGACCTCTCGTGAACAGTTTTAGAATGATTTTGAGCTCAATCAAAACCATAACAACCCACAGCACGAACCAACATGTTGAATAAAATAAAGTACTATTTATTTTGTGATGAAAATGTCTGTATATCGTGTAAAACCTTGAACCAAGAAAGAGCATTTTTAAATATTACTGCGGTACTGAAATGGGTAGTACAGCACGAGTCTGTATGTGAGCAGCTGGCCGGTTTAAAATGTGCTCAATAAAGTTTGTATCCCCCTGTATTTGTACACCTGTTTTTGTGTTTGTTGCAGCTGGGAGAGGAGCGGGCGGTCACACACCTCCAGTACGTGGCCTGGCCGGATCACGGTGTCCCCGACGACCCCTCGGACTTCCTGCTGTTCGTCAGCTCTGTGCGGGAGCGGCGGCGAGCAGACGAGCCGCTCATGGTGCACTGCAGGTGACGTTTGTGTAGCTCAGACACTGGCACAGGTCTGTCCTCTGCGATTCAAAATGTTTTACCCTTTGATGCTGTAAGAAGTTACTACATGAAACGTCCAGAACAATTAGAGTGCGCACATTCTTGATAAATCTACAAATAGAGGTTGGCGATATGGACAAAAATTAATACCTCGCTATTTTTTATATAACGATAGTCGGAGGATATTATGTCAATCGAACAAAAATGTGTTAAAACGTGTCTTTAAATGTTTTAGTTGAGGTTTAATTGTCAGTCAAATGTGAACTATCTGTGTAACATTATTCACAAAAATGCAGAAATATCACCTAGTTTACATAGTTTGTACATAGTAAACATAGTTTGTTTATTTTTTATATAATTTGTTATTGTTGTTGTTTACAATACACAATATACACTCAACATTATTTTTTTTTTTTACATATCTTTAAAACAACCTTCATGATATTATTTAAATTTAGAAATATATTGCCACCTTGTTCTGTCACAATCTTATTCCACTTGCTATTGGTAAAACAGAATACATTTTTTAAACATACCAACATTTTACATCTTTTAGTAAACCAATGTTTTTATTCATCAACTAATCATTACATTGGGATGATAATAACGCATTAAACGCTGAACAACAGAAAGGAGGATTAAGTTAGCAGAGACATCAAGTCAACTTTATTATTTTTTGTTATTCATATTTTATTTGATTTTCATTCACAGATAATGCAGAACAACATGCAGACAGTGGGGGGGAGAAAAGACAAACCAAATACCTTGCAATCATTAGACAAAGTCAGACCTAATTGCAAATATGATTCAAATACATCCACCTGTAACCTCAATTTAAAAGTTTTTTATTTCCATTGAGAGTATTTTGTGTCTCATGTCAATCCAAACACTTACCTTTTTTCTCTCAATACGTTTTGATTAATGATTGTGGTCTTGTGTGTAAAGCCAACTCTGTTCGACCCACATAAAACCAGAGTGAGTTTCCTTTTTCCACAGGTTTCAGAGTGATGAAAATACAGCACCGTTGCCATTAGTGATCAACGATCAAAAACAAAATATTATATCTTTTGAATGGGTAAACGTCCTCTGCAACCCATGAATAAATAAATGATAAATTGTTGGTTTGTTTTGATTCGCCGCAGCGCTGGGATTGGACGGACGGGCGTTCTCATCACCATGGAAACGGGGCTGGCGTTGTTGGACCAGGGTCGACCTGTGTTTCCGCTGGAGATCGTGAAAACACTGCGAGACCAGCGCGCCATGATGGTTCAGACCACGGTATGACAGGTTTACACTAATGTTTAGCACCAAATATGTTGAAGGACGACATCGGGCCATTCCTTAAATTTAAGTGTGAATAAAAAATTTAAAGTGCATAAGACGGGTTTTGAAATGATGACCTCATTTGGTGGGATTGTTTACATCAGTAGAGTTGCAGTTTGGAAAGAACAATTTCAAAATAAAAGTTTCAGGAAGTAGAGCTCTAAAACTGAATCCCTGTGATGTCATCAATAAGTGACATTACAGCCAAACGCAAAGACACTTTACAGCAACGGATACCATTTTCAGACAGTTTAAACAATCATTTGACAAAATAACGTTGAAATCAGGTATTATTATTTTCAAAATCATAACAATTGTGTAAATTTATATGGATTTTTGCCCTTGTTGACTATGGTTTCTAGGTAACAGGAAATACAGTGTCTGTGGGGGAACGTGTGCTACGTCACGACCACACATTTCAACTAATTGTATTGGCTTTTTGGTGAAAGAGCAACACAAAGTTGCACACAGTTGTGAAGTGAAAGGAAAGTGAAAGATCTGCGTGCAAAAGTATTCAGCCTTCCTGAGCCAAAACTTTATAGAACTGCCTTTCTCTGAAGTTACAGCTGCAGGTCTCCTGGGTTATGTCTCTACCAGCTTAGCTCACCTACAGGCTGGAATGTCTGCCCATTCTTCTCTGCAACAGCTCAAGCTCTGTCAGATTGGATGTGAACAGCAGTTTTCACATCACAGACTTTCTATTGGATTTTGGCCTGAGCTTTGACTGGGTCATTCTAACGCATGAATATTTTTTTGGTTCAAACTTTTCCATTGTAGCTCTGGATTCATGTTTAGAGTCATCTTTTGAAGACGCCAACAGGTTTTCTTCCAAGATTGCCCTGTATTTGGCTCCATCCATCTTCCATCAGCTCTGGGCAGCTTCCCTGTCCCTGCTGAAGAAAAGCAGCCCCACAGCCCGATGCTGCACCACCATGTTTGACAGTGGGGATGGTGTGTTCAGAGTCATGTGCCGTGTTTTGTGCCTCACATAGCTTTTTGCTTTTAGGCTAAAAAGTTCAATTTTGGTCTGATCACACACCCGAGCACTTCCATCCACATGTTAGCTGTGTCCTCCACATGGCTTCTAAAGGACTCTTTACATTTCCGTATAATTGAACAGTACTCCGTGAGATGTTCAAAGCGTTCACATTCTTTGTACAACCTAACCCTGCTTTCAACTTCTCCACAGTTTCCCCCCTGACCTGTGTGGTGTGTTCCTCGGACTGCATGTCCAAACAAACTTCTGTGGCCATCTTTAGAACAGCTGCATTTATACTGAGATTAGATTACACACAGGGCTCTATTTAATCCTTGGGTCAACACTCAATCTTTCAGCAATCATCAGGCAACTTCTGGCAGCAACTGGATGCACTCAGGGAAAAGAGGCTGAATACTTTAGCACACCGCACATTGCACAAAAAAGGTCAATACAAGTGAATTAAGTTTGTGGTCGTGACGTGACAGGTTCCTGGAGTATGAATCCTATTTCAGGCCACTTCCAAGTAAAGCATTTTGGTCGTCCCATATCAAAAATCAGTAGAAGCTCACATTCCATAAACAAAATAAAAGGACCACAACTGCATAAAAAAATGTGTAAATGATGTGGCTCGATGGTAGAGCTGCAGCACATGCACGACCACCTCAGCCTTCCTCGCCCTCCAACCGTACCCGTTTGTAACTATGCTCTGTCTTTATCAGATTAAGCTTCAAAATGGAAAGAGTATATATCATTACAAGATCTAACAATGAAAGGAACAATGCATCACATGTCGCGGTTTAAATATAGAACATTTTTATGCCGGCGTTGCCCGCATTTTGAAAAGTGATACGGTCCCTCGTGAAACCTGTTTTTTTGCTGATGGAACGGTTCTTATGTTTCCTCCATCTGTTTGCAATGGAAAACCCGCTCAATGCTGGGACAGGCTTTACCGTAACGAGCCAGAGTCAATGTCACACGGTTACAGCAGGCTTAGCTCATGTTTGAACCTCCAAACCGTTTACAGAACATTACGTGAGGAATAAAAAGCAGAAAATGAACAGCAAAAAACGTGAGACGTAGAAAACACTTCAAAACTCACTCTTGAATTGTCCCATTGTTGCCTCATTTGGATTTAATAATACTGCTGTCTTTATGACACAATGTATTTGGCAGCTATTTTATAGTCAGATAACAAATTATTGCAATTATCAAAATACAATTATTGTTATTATTATTATAGTCGACCCGGACGCGATTATTCAGACTAATCATTGCAACTAGGGCTGTCACTAAGTCATGTCATTATTTTTGAGTTATTATTTAGATTAGTAGCCGACTAGTCAGCGATTATGTTTCTGATTAGTAGACTTGTCAAACTATTAGTACTTTTGTGTATTGAGACTTTTAGAATATCTTTTTAACCAAATAAATGTTAAAATACGGTGACGGAACGCTTCTAGAGAGAATATTCACAAATAAAATGTATTATTTATCTTTTTTGACATTTTGATTTAATAATGCCACTGTCTTTGTTATAAAGGGTATTTTTAAATGTGTTTTAAAGTCTGTATAGTCCAGATAATTATTACAATTATCAAAATACAATGATGGTTATTTTCAGTCGATTAGTCACAATTACTCGATTAATCATTGAAGCCCTAGTTACCAATAATCATTTTAATGTATAATTCTTATTTGGGGAACAGATTAGAACATTTTTAAGTTTTATAAGATAATCCCTCATAAATGTGCTGGTGAAACCGAAAGTGCAGCTTGAGGCGTAAAACCCAAAAGGTCTCGAACACTTAATCTATTCATGTGACCTTTAGTTTGTTAATATCACACAAACCCCTCCTATTAATTAACATTTTGTAATTTTTTTATTTTCTTTCAGTGTCAGTTCCAGTTCGTATGTGAGGCCATTTTGCGTGTCTACAAGGAGAAACATGAGGGGTCTTCTGCTCCAGTCAAGTCTTAATCATCGAGAGACCACATAAAATGTCATTTTCTTCTAGTCACGCACAAGCTGACTCCCACTGAAGCAGTCACTCCTCCAGGATCGGTACTCGGCCTGCATATTAAGTGCAAACTGTCCTAAGAGCACAGCTGGTGGTGAAACGTCAAGATTACCACGCTATGATACACCTAGTTGGCCTTTCGCTTTCTGCTGATCATGCATAAAGCTGGTACTTGCTGCCGTCTCCATAGTGACTGATGTATAAGACTTGTGAGAGCTCATTTCTGAGCAAGAGGCCACTCAGCGATGCTGCCACTTATGAGGATTAGCGTGCCTTAGACTGATGGCTCCAGTCGAGCCGCATGGCAGAGGGAAACAAAGATTATCTGTGCTTTGTCTTTGCCATGCCAACAGTAACCGCAGTGACTTTGATCCATACGTTAGATAAAGTCAACCAAAGGCGCAGCACACACTGTAAACAAGTTAAATTATTAACACGCAATAAACACTGATTTTATTATTTTTATTCCGTTATGTCTTCTTGTGTGAATTTACCAAATACTGTGTGTTTTGTGAATGTGTGAACCTGAACATATCAGTGAGACTAATTACTATAGCATATATACTTTAGCAGCAGATAACAAAATGCTATTTAGTATTGTAACTGTAATAGTCTAATATTGAGATGAAACTAATGTGCAGTCAGACACAAATGTGGAGTAAAATATTCAGCAAAAACATGAACTAAGTGTGACTCAGCGGAGCCACTCAAACACCCACTGCAGACGTAAGTATGAATGTATGAATGTATGAATGTATGAATATGCTCTTCAGTGTGATGACCGTGAGGGTCAGCCTCAGTCTCGTGAGGCGCGCGCGCGGCAGACAGATGGCGCTGGTTGGATGCTGTGTCTCGTGCAGTTGAAGCGTCAGAAGTTTGTTCTGCGCCGTGCGGTGCGCATGCGCAGACCAGGCTGTTTGTCCAGTTTCACTGGTTGACTTTTACCTGTGAGGTAGATCAGAGTTTCACTTCACCGGCGAGAGTCGGGAACAAGCCCGGCTTCAGTCCAGAGGAGACAGAGTGGATTTTCCCTTCACACGAACACGGCTCTTTCCAGAGGTCCCGCTGAGGAGACTCGGGACTTTCTCAGGATCCAGGGGTCAGTACGCAACAGCGAGCTCAGGAGGAGGCAGGTGCCGCGGGACGGAGCGAGGACGGAGCTCAATCCTTTGGGCTCTGCTTTTTTGGGCTTTGCTCCTGTTGTGGCTGTGCGTGAATTCAGGACACGTTCCCTTGGTATGTCACCCCCGGTCTGAGGGTCTGAGGGTCTTTGTCTCTGAGGAGATCCTCCTCGCGCGGAGAACGACTCTTGGACCAGGAAGATGATGGGCTTTCTGCGTCGGACGTTCAGCCGCCGCTCGAGGAGTCGATTCCAGAGAGAAAGGGACGAACGGGACGGAAAGCTCGGTACGGGAGGGGGCGGAGGGGTGACCGGGAACCCCTTACTCCTGGCCCATCAGCAGCAGGTTGTACATGCGCCTGCGGTGGTCACTGGGGGGGCTTCAGTGCATATCCCCGCGGCGGGGGGCGCACGGACCTCCATCACCTGCCGCGTGCTGCTGCTGGACGGATCAGACGTGAACGTGGATCTGCCCGTGAGTTCACTCTCATTATAAACAGAGCGTTTTAAAGTTGTTCAAGGACAGAACGTGTCCATTGGGAACCAGGATTAGGAACAAGATTATTAAAAAGTTATGCGTTAGAATTAAAAGATAATGGTGTATATTCCCATTAAAGTCGTCTAAGAAGGAAGGACCGTGTGCTGGTCACGTGATGCTATCTGTATACTTCTGGAACATTTCATTTTCAACTTGACTGATTTTATTTCTCTTGGGCCTGTTGCCTTTACGCGCAGTTTTCAGCCCGTGCACGTCTGTGATTCCTGATCTTATTACACGCTGCGGGGCAGACTGTGTCGGTGGCAGCTGAGACTGTGTCGGGGGCAGATGAGACTGTGTCGGGGGCAGATGAGACTGTGTCGGAGGCAGATGAGACTGTGTCGGTGGCAGATGAGACTGTGTCGGGGGCAGCTGAGACTGTGTCGGGGGCAGCTGAGACTGTGTCGGGGCAGATGAGACTGTCGGGGGCAGATGAGACTGTGTCGGAGGCAGCTGAGACTGTGTCGGTGGCAGATGAGACTGTCGGGGCAGCTGAGACTGTGTCGGGGGCAGCTGAGACTGTGATGGGGGCAGATGAGACTGTGTCGGGGGCAGATGAGACTGTGTCGGTGGCAGATGAGACTGTGTCGGGGGCAGCTGAGACTGTGTCGGGGGCAGCTGAGACTGTGTCGGGGCAGATGAGACTGTCGGGGGCAGATGAGACTGTGTCGGGGGCAGATGAGACTGTGTCGGAGGCAGCTGAGACTGTGTCGGTGGCAGATGAGACTGTCGGGGCAGCTGAGACTGTGTCGGGGGCAGCTGAGACTGTGTCGGGGGCAGCTGAGACTGTGTCGGGGGCAGCTGAGACTGTGTCGGGGGCAGCTGAGACTGTGTCGGGGGCAGCTGAGACTGTCGGGGGCAGCTGAGACTGTGTCGGTGGCAGCTGAGACTGTTTCGGTGGCAGCTGAGACTGTGTCGGTGGCAGATGAGACTGTGTGGGGGCAGCTGAGACTGTGTCGGGGGCAGATGAGACTGTGTCGGTGGCAGATGAGACTGTGTCGGGGCAGCTGAGACTGTGTCGGTGGCAGATGAGACCGTGTCAGGGGCAGCTGAGACTGTCGGTGGCAGCTGAGACTGTGTCGGTGGCAGCTGAGACTGTGTCGGGGGCAGATGAGACTGTCGGGGGCAGCTGAGACTGTGATGGGGGCAGTTGGGACTGTGTCGGGGGCAGCTGAGACTGTGTCGGGGCAGATGAGACTGTGTCGGTGGCAGCTGAGACTGTGTCGGTGGCAGCTGAGACTGTGTCGGTGGCAGCTGAGACTGTGTCGGCGGCAGATGAGACTGTGATGGGGGCAGTTGGGACTGTGTCGGTGGCAGCTGGGACTGTGTCGGTGGCAGCTGAGACTGTGTCGGTGGCAGATGAGACTGTCGGGGGCAGATGAGACTGTCGGGGGCAGATGAGACTGTCGGGGCAGATGAGACTGTCGGGGGCAGCTGAGACTGTGATGGGGGCAGTTGGGACTGTGTCGGGGGCAGCTGGGACTGTGTCGGGGGCAGCTGGGACTGTGTCGGGGGCAGCTGGGACTGTGTCGGGGGCAGCTGAGACTGTGATGGGGGCAGTTGGGACTGTGTCGGGGGCAGCTGGGACTGTGTCGGGGCCAGTGGGACTGTGTCGGAGCCAGTGGGACTGTGTCGGGGGCAGCTGGGACTGTGTCGGGGGCAGCTGGGACTGTGTCGGGGGCAGCTGGGACAGCTAAGACTATCGGGGAAGCTAAAACTGTCTCGGGGGCAGCTGAGACTGTGTCGGTGGCAGATGAGACTGTGTCGGTGGCAGATGAGACTGTGTCGGTGGCAGCTGAGACTGTGTCGGGGGCAGCTGAGACTGTGTCGGTGGCAGATGAGACTGTGTCGGTGGCAGATGAGACTGTGTGGGGGCAGCTGAGACTGTGTCGGGGGCAGATGAGACTGTGTCGGGGGCAGATGAGACTGTGTCGGGGGCAGATGAGACCGTGTCAGGGGCAGCTGAGACTGTCGGTGGCAGCTGAGACTGTGTCGGTGGCAGCTGAGACTGTGTCGGGGGCAGATGAGACTGTCGGGGGCAGCTGAGACTGTGATGGGGGCAGTTGGGACTGTGTCGGGGGCAGCTGAGACTGTGTCGGGGCAGATGAGACTGTGTCGGTGGCAGCTGAGACTGTGTCGGCGGCAGATGAGACTGTGATGGGGGCAGTTGGGACTGTGTCGGTGGCAGCTGGGACTGTGTCGGTGGCAGCTGAGACTGTGTCGGTGGCAGATGAGACTGTCGGTGGCAGATGAGACTGTCGGGGGCAGATGAGACTGTCGGGGGCAGATGAGACTGTCGGGGGCAGATGAGACTGTCGGGGGCAGCTGAGACTGTGATGGGGGCAGTTGGGACTGTGTCGGGGGCAGCTGGGACTGTGTCGGGGGCAGCTGGGACTGTGTCGGGGGCAGCTGGGACTGTGTCGGGGGCAGCTGAGACTGTGATGGGGGCAGTTGGGACTGTGTCGGGGGCAGCTGGGACTGTGTCGGGGCCAGTGGGACTGTGTCGGGGGCAGCTGGGACTGTGTCGGGGGCAGCTGGGACTGTGTCGGGGGCAGCTGGGACTGTGTCGGGGGCAGCTGGGACAGCTAAGACTATCGGGGAAGCTAAAACTGTCTCGGGGGCAGATGGGACTGTGTCGGGGGCAGCTGGGACTTTGTCGGGGGCAGCTGAGACTGTGATGGGGGCAGTTGGGACTGTGTCGGGGGCAGCTGGGACTGTGTCGGGGCCAGTGGGACTGTGTCGGGGCCAGTGGGACTGTGTCGGGGCCAGCTGGGACTGTGTCGGGGGCAGCTGGGACTGTGTCGGGGGCAGCTGGGACTGTGTCGGGGGCAGCTGGGACAGCTAAGACTGTATCGGGGAAGCTAAAACTGTCTCGGGGGCAGATGGGACTGTGTCGGGGGCAGCTGGGACTTTGTCGGGAGCAGGTGGTGGTGGTGGTGAGTGAGAGTGTGGGCAAAGTACGCAAGTTGCTCGTATGATAAGATATTTTCATGTTGATGGTTGTGTCACTGAAGCTGTTGTGCCACCTGTGAGCGCTCTGCCTTTGAGGATGAGAAGTCGTTGTGATACTATTGTTCACCTCCACAAGACAAACTTCACAGTCACAGCGTCTGGCTCTTGTGATTTAGGTGTGTTTTGCTTCCTCCACTGCGCTACTGAGTCATTGGGACTTGTTTGGTGAGATTAGTGCAATTTAAATACGTAAGACATATTCCCAGCAAGGGTGAATGGAGATAATGACAATGATAACCAGATAAGTATTATGAAATGTTAAGTCTATTATCACATGGATATAAATCTAATATAATGAGTGTGAGTCCAATTCTTCAAAAGCGAATACAACAGCGAATAATGACTCTGCTAGAATAGGAAATGTGTATAATTTTCCACTCTGAACACATGTATACTTAATACGTCATAATTGTTGTATAAAATAGTCAAAATTATGTTTGCTCTTTTTAGTCTAGGAAGCCCGATCCATACCAAATTACATTCCTTTTTTCTCTCTTTATTACTTGGTTTTTAAAAATACTAAATTAAATAATAACACAAAATGAACACAAAGAAGCCCGTATGTCAGATTTCAAATAATATCTGAAAAACAACTTTACATGTGCGCCAACTTCTCTGTGAGGGTTCGCCACCTGCTTGTCGTCATGGAGATGTTATTGCTTTCCTGTTACTGTGAGCAGTCGCCTCTTTGCAGATCTGATCTGTCGCTTTGCCCGGCGGCGTCACCTGCTCGTCTCCAATCGAGTTTAAACTGAATGACGTAGTGTGGAACATTCCAGGAAACATCTCCGTGGAGTCGACCAGAAAAGTTACAACTAAAGCCTCGTGTGTTGTGGGTTTTAGAGTGATAAAAATCCACAGCAATTGACTATTCAAAACACAATCTCACATCATTTGAATGGACAAAAGCTGTCAAAATATCACCTCTAAACAGGAAACAATGAGTGGCATGAGTGTATATGTTTTAGGACTTGTCGGCCTTAAGTTGTTTAATCAATTACGGTAATTGGTCAATGTTGTTTTTGTCAACGACATTATCTTTATTATTATATACTGTAATTATCATTATTTGAGTTTTAAGGATTCATATGGCAACAGAAAGAAGAGCATTTGGAGTGAGTTGCCTTTGACTTTGACTTATGTACACTGTTTCCTGGTTCTTTTCTGTATGAATAGTGCAGTTTGAGTCAGATCATATAAATATATTTGAAGAGCTTTGGTCAGTTTCATGCTGCTGCTGCTGCCTCCTTAAGTCAACTAATCAATAGCCAGAGCATGTCTTTAGTCGACCACAGAAATTCTTAGTCTACAGCCCTAAACTTAACATTGACTCTTGTATGTAAAAATGATGCCTCCATATTTTTGAACTCCTCTGCTGCTGTTCACGAGCCAGTCCCCAATCCTTTAATACCGCAGATTTCCTCACATTCAAACACAAACCCGGAAGTTTGGACTGGTTATCTCGATCCAAAGTACAAGGCTTGTGTCATGTGTCCACTCCACACCCCCTGAGTTTTAATGGTCTCACAAACAAACGAGGCACAGCGTTACTGTGTAAGTGCATACTCTCGAGTTTCCATCATCAGAACCGAGTCCTGTAACCGAGAAATACTTTATAAACTTAAGGCTTGCTCTATGCATCGGTTAGTCGGCTATATGATCAGACCTTAATAAATACACAATTCACTCCAAGAACACTAGCTTACACACCATGCCTTCTTTCTTCTGTGGTTCACATAAATACTTTTATAATGCCAATAAATTAATTAGTCGACTAATAAAGGTTTTGGTCGACTTAACATTTTTGACTGAATAATCGTCTAAACGACTTGAGGCACACAGCGCTACTTGTCCTCTCATTTTGCTTCACATGGCGCCTTCTGTAACTCTCATTGAAAGCTATAAACTTGCCTTTGAAACCCAGAATGATACGTTTCTGTATTTTCATACGGATCGATATCAATCCGTTTTTTATCTCCACAAATTCAGATGGCCGTGATAGACTGGTTGATTAGCCAATCAGTAACACACATGATCTGTCAAAAATATATACACATCACAGGGAAAAATATCAGAGTTCTGCAGCATCAATGAGCGAAGCACAAAACGCTGTTAATCTGAGATGAGACACATTTGATTTAGTTCTAAATGATGGATGAACTCCTTTGTTTCACTTGCATCACTGAAATAAACAAATATGATTGCGCTGTTCTGTTTGAGTCTTTGTAAAGAAGTGAAGGAGTGTGTGTTCTGGATCCCAGGCAAATTTGTATTCACACTGTAATGTAGGAATCATAAATGCCACACGTCTGGTATTCTGTCAACACTGCCCAAATCAGACATGACATTAACCTTTTACTTCTGCTCATTTTGGCCTTGACATCATCGAAAAGTCTGTTCTTGATATAATAGAAATGAACAAATAGGGACAGTAACCACCATCAATACTGTCCTTCACTGTAGAGCGTTATAATTCATGTTTTTTAGCCGATCTGGTATTCATATTTATGGTTTCAGCATTCCTGTCCTGTCCTTTAGTAACCAATCTATGCTGTCTCTGAAATAGCAGAAATTAGTTTAGTGCAGTTATGTTTGTATTGTTTACACTCCCAAGGCAATCAAGAGCAGTAGCATAATGTTCTGAGGGAAACTTCTGAGGTCACTGCAGAGTTTATGGTCGAAGACGTCCGTGGAATTGTTCAGACTGTGATTTTAATCTTAATGCTGTTTACAATTTTATTGACAGATTCAGCAGATGTTCAAACTGTAATGAGGCACACACTGCATTTCTCTGTGATCCATCATGTTGAGACCAGTTGAGACCAGTTGAGACCTGCTTTAGATCTTGTGCTGGGTTTGTCCTGTTTAAGACCTGGCTTGAGCCACTGTAGTCTTAGTTTAAAGCTGTGTTATCCTAGTTTAGGCCTAGTTAGTCCCAGTTTAGACCTGGGTAGTCCTAGTTTAGACCATGGTAGCCCTAGTTTAGTTTAGACCATGGTAGTCCTAATTTAGACCATGGTAGTCCTAATTTAGACCATAGTAGTCCTGGTTTAGTCCTGGTTCAGACATTGCCTATTAGCTCTTGTTTAGTTAGAGTTTATCTTGGTGTTGAATGGGTTAAACTTATCTGTAATTGGTGATGGTTCTGGTCCTGAAAGTTGATCTACAAATCTACTCCATAAACCAAGCTAATGAATATGTTTTGTGTTGTTTTATTTGTGTAAAAAGCTTCAGTTGCCTTGCCGTTGTATCATCATTGACCACTCCTGGACAAAAGAAGGATTCCACAGTCTCATCTTTTCTTGTTCACCACATGTGGCTCATAAGATTAAAAAAATAAGCAGGGAGCTTTGTCAGGAATAAAACTTTACAGCTAAAGTATAACGACCAAGATCCACTTAAGCCTGTTATGGAGTTGGCTGGTTTCTGTTCTGACATGTAGGGTTAATCCAAATGTAAATGTGTTGTTTTAATCAGGTTCCCAGACAATCTTCTGTCTGTTTGGAGTTCCAACTTTGGTCGAAGAAATCAAATTTGACTACTATTTGTGCCATAGACTGTATTGCAATGATTTAATGTATTGTTTATATTCAGGAAATTCATTCTGAAAGCCATTTTATTTCTTGACGTTATCAAATTGAATACAAAATTGCAATCTCTATGAGGCGGGAAAAAAAGTCTTGATTGAATTTTTGGTCATAGTTCTATTATGTCACAAATACTGTTTTCATGTTTCAGAGTAAATCCAAAGGCCAAGACCTCTTCGATCAAATCATGTATCACATAGACCTGGTTGAGACGGACTACTTCGGACTGCAGTTCATGGACTCGGACCAGGTCTCGGTGAGTGCTCCACACACCTGAGCAATACTACCAGTGTAATCTCCTCATTTTGTATTTAATAACCTACTCTCTTCTCCCTATTTCTCCCCTTGCAGCACTGGCTCGATATGTCCAAACTCATAAAGAAACAAATCAGAGGCAAGTATTTCCCCGCTGTTTGGTTTTACGTGCGTTGCGTGGCGTTGGGAGCAGGTGAGGGTGGGAGCAGGTGGCCCATTATCAAATGTTGACATGGTGATTAGCGGCAGCCCGGGAGCCACTGCTTTTTGTTTGCTCAAAGGAAAGTGAACGGTTCAAGAGAGCGCAAGGAGAGGGTGAAAGTGTGCACTCAACCTGCTCCACTCAATAGGGTATGTTCACATGATGTCATTCTTTAGTTTGAACCTGAAGTGGACAGCAGGTAAGAATGCAGAGGGGGAATTTTCTGTCATCATTTTGACCTGGTGAACCGTCGATATCTCTGTAAATACTGGGCTGGTTCACGTGAAACGGAAACTGGCACAAAGTTCAAGGTCTTCTCCGTCAGCACAAATTAACTAAGGTTTAATATTTGTTTCATAATTGTGGCAAAAATGGCCATATGAGTCATGTCTCAAGATTAATGTTGAGTCGGTGAAGTTCTTTTCAGAGGTTGCGGATTTTCAGTTTAGATACATTTAAAAAAGATGGTATCTCCACGTGCGCCTGTGGTGTAGTGATTAAAGGCGTTGCACATTCAAGGTTGTTCTTTTTTCCCCCTTTTTTTAAATTTTGTTGCCCATAGGCTTTATTAGACAGGAGAGAACAGGGTGAAATGGTATAAGAGAGACAGGGGAAGACATGCAGTAAATTGTCGGAAAACACTGCGTCCGGTTGCACTTGGAGCCTGGCATATGTGTGCTGTGCCTTAACCACTCGACCACCGGGCACCACCATACGTTCAAGGTTGTTCATAAATACTGTAGGTATACACACATCACTAGGTGCAAGGCTACTAGATTGAAAACAAAGCTTTTCATGTTCTTGTTATTCGTGCTACAGCTGTCCAGTCGAATAAGCCTTTGGGCCAGAAACAGTACATCCTATACTTTGATATTACCCTTTGCTCTCCATCTGAAAATTAAGTGAAGTGGACCTGTTTGTTGTTAAAATGTCAAATGATTTATGGTTGATATCTCTGTAATTACTCAACCTTTTTTCATATAACAAAAACTTGCACAAAGTTCAATGCCTTCATTAGTTTTTCCACAATACAAAATTGTAGAAAAGAGAGAATATGTGGGCATTTTAGTCACGAATACAAACTCCTCCAATACTTTATAAACACGCGAGTCTGGTTATCGGTTTTGATCTCAAACAAATATGGCTGCTTACAAAGGAAAATAGGGGAATATTTATGTATATTCAATGAATGAAGGACCAAACACTGTTAATCTGAAGTGAGAGCAGTTTGATTCTGTCGTTTCACATGAGTCACGGATATAAACAAACCTGATTGCACGGCTCGGATTACCCTGAGACGCAGCAGAGGAAGTTGTGACCAGGCTCTTCTATATAGAGATCGATCGATTGAAAATGGAGCCTGGATCACAAGTAAATAGATCTCCGTTAGAGTTCCAAGATGGTCATTGGCCAAAGCTTTCCGTCTGTTGAACATGAACTAAAGGTTTTTCTTGGAGCAGCAGGGAAAGAGGCGGGGATAAGTGTGAAGTGGTGTTTGTTCCCCGGCTGACAGTGATGAATTGAATCAAAGAGACGGACGGATTTACAGGCCCTGATAAAAGAAGACAATTTACCAGCGCTATGTGATTCTAACTCCTGACCTCTCCTTGGCAGACGGCCCTCCTTACAGACTCTTCTTCAGAGTCAAGTTCTACTCGTCGGAGCCCAATAACCTGCGAGAGGAATTCACAAGGTAAAAGTCGCACTGCCAAACTGGATTTCTACATGAGTGAAAATGGATTGAACTCACAGTATCAAGTGAGTAGTTTTGACGAGCTTAGATTTGTTTGGTTCGTTGACCTGATTTAAAGTATTTATATCATCAACTTTCATTCATTTATTAACAGGAAAACATTAAACGACTCGGACTGACTCAATTAAAACCTGTTTTGCAGCAGGTTGATATTGCATTACATTTAAGAACTCGATGCTAAGTCCTGTCAAAATGCTAAAATGTCAGGCACAATTTTGATACTAAGGAAAAGGCTCAATACTGATTCCAATACCACAATTTTCATAAAAAAATATTTAGTTTTGTTTAGTTTTGATAATGGTTTAATATTGATTAGGCTCTGAGTATCTTTATTGTTTCTTTTTTTTGACGACCTTAACATATTGAATCCACTTAGAATTACCTTGAAACAAATCCTCAAATCTCTATCCATACAAACCAAATGACTGATCAAAATGAGTCCAGATTCATGTGATAAATTAAGTGATTAAATGCGTGTGGATAGTGCATATTTGCAGTGCACACTCTGTTCTCTGGAGGCTGGTCCAAAGGGGAGAAAGGGCTAATTACTCTGCTGCTCTGGGCACAATCAAATCAAGGCCAAATGGACACAGAGCTCGTTAGTTCAGAGGCAATGACGAAGATGTACGATTCTGTCTTGTTTATCCGTCCGGAAATCAGTCGGTTGTAAATGGGACTTCTTCTGAGGATCTTTTGGGGTTTTGGTTTAGTTCGAATATAAGCCTGATTTAGTTTTAACGTTTTGGCCTGGTTAGGTCCTAGTTTAGACCACTTTTAGGACATGTAAGGACATGTCTAAGTCCTGGTTAAGATGCATTTTAGTCCAGGTTACCACTATTTTAGAGCTGGTTTAGTCCAGCTTGCTGCTTTAGTCCTTGTTTAGACCTGGTTCAGTCCAGCTTGTTGCTTTAGTCCTAGTTTAGACCTGGTTTAGTCCAGCTTCTTGCTTCAGTCCTAGTTTAGACCTGGTTTAGTCCAGCTTGTTGCTTTAGTCCTTGTTTAGACCTGGTTTAGTCCAGCTTGTTGCTTTAGTCCTTGTTTAGACCTGGTTTAGTCCAGCTTGCTGCTTTAGTCCTAGTTTAGACCTGGTTTGGTCCAGCTTGCTGCTTTAGTCCTAGTTTAGACCTGGTTTAGTCCAGCTTGCTGCTTTAGTCCTTGTTTAGACCTGGTTTAGTCCAGCTTGCTGCTTTAGTCCTAGTTTAGACCTGGTTTAGTCCAGCTTGCTGCTTTAGTCCTTGTTTAGACCTGGTTTAGTCCAGCTTGCTGCTTTAGTCCTAGTTTAGACCTGGTTTAGTCCAGCTTGCTGCTTTAGTCCTAGTTTAGACCTGGTTTAGTCCAGCTTGCTGCTTTAGTCCTTGTTTAGACCTGGTTTAGTCCAGCTTGCTGCTTTAGTCCTAGTTTAGACCTGGTTTAGTCCAGCTTGCTGCTTTAGTCCTAGTTTAGACCTGGTTTAGTCCAGCTTGCTGCTTTAGTCCTTGTTTAGACCTGGTTTAGTCCAGCTTGCTGCTTTAGTCCTAGTTTAGACCTGGTTTGGTCCAGCTTGCTGCTTTAGTCCTAGTTTAGACCTGGTTTAGTCCAGCTTGTTGCTTTAGTCCTAGTTTAAACCTGCTTTGGTAATGTTGCTGCTTTAGTCCTAGTTTAGACTTAGCTTGGACCTGGTATAGTCCTAGTTTAGACCTGGTTTAATCCAGCTTGCTGCTTTAGTCTTAATTCAAACCCAGTTTAGACCTGGTTTAGTCCAGCTTGTTGCTTTAGTCCTTGTTTAGACCTGGTTTAGTCCAGCTTGCTGCTTTAGTCCTAGTTTAGACCTGGTTTGGTCCAGCTTGCTGCTTTAGTCCTAGTTTAGACCTGGTTTAGTCCAGCTTGCTGCTTTAGTCCTTGTTTAGACCTGGTTTAGTCCAGCTTGCTGCTTTAGTCCTAGTTTAGACCTGGTTTAGTCCAGCTTGCTGCTTTAGTCCTTGTTTAGACCTGGTTTAGTCCAGCTTGCTGCTTTAGTCCTAGTTTAGACCTGGTTTAGTCCAGCTTGCTGCTTTAGTCCTAGTTTAGACCTGGTTTAGTCCAGCTTGCTGCTTTAGTCCTTGTTTAGACCTGGTTTAGTCCAGCTTGCTGCTTTAGTCCTAGTTTAGACCTGGTTTAGTCCAGCTTGCTGCTTTAGTCCTAGTTTAGACCTGGTTTAGTCCAGCTTGCTGCTTTAGTCCTTGTTTAGACCTGGTTTAGTCCAGCTTGCTGCTTTAGTCCTAGTTTAGACCTGGTTTGGTCCAGCTTGCTGCTTTAGTCCTAGTTTAGACCTGGTTTAGTCCAGCTTGTTGCTTTAGTCCTAGTTTAAACCTGCTTTGGTAATGTTGCTGCTTTAGTCCTAGTTTAGACTTAGCTTGGACCTGGTATAGTCCTAGTTTAGACCTGGTTTAATCCAGCTTGCTGCTTTAGTCTTAATTCAAACCCAGTTTAGACCTGGTTCAGTCCTGGTCTAGACTTTATTGAGAGCTGACGTGATCCTGGTTAAATCAGACCAGCTTTATTCCAACTGGTTTAGACTATTTGTCCCGGTTTAGACACTTTTAGACCTGGTTTAGTCCTAGTCCAATCCTGGAGTTGGTTTAATTGTCTTGGAACATATACAAACATATAGGTACATGAATTATTCATTACACTCATCGTTTGTTTGTCGTGCTTCTTCTTTTACAGATATCTCTTTGTGTTGCAGCTTCGACAAGACATCCTGTCGGGCAAGTAAGGATCTTTGTCGTTCTGTACGCACTCTTAAGGTTTTTTGAATACACAAATCAAGGCAAGGTCATATTTACATACAAGCAAGCCACAGAGAGACCACACCCGAAACGGCCGTGAGTCCACAACAAACAGACAAACAAGCTGCCTCGCCCTCCCCTGTAGCCTTAAGGACTCGTAGGTCATGAGTTCGTCACTGTGATGTTTAAATCTCAGATCCAGGCGGTGACTATTATATTCTATGGAGGAAGAACTATTTGCCAACAGAAATCTGAACAGAAACTTCCCAAATGTTGAGTCTAAGCATTGTTTTACAGCAACTGATTCTACAAACGCATTACAATAATCAAAGGGTCTTACTGACGATTATTAATTATATCACCACCATATAATGCTTAAATGATAAAAAAAAAAAACCTTTTACTTTCTTAGATAAAAAATTAAAGCCAAGGGGAAAAAATAAACATGTATTAAAAATGTTCTTTCAATCTTTTTGTTTAATGTTGATCAAAAGAAGATGTTTTGGAGGCAGGTTTAAAATACATAGGCCTACTTTTCATTTTTAACTTTGAATTAACTTAAAATAGGAGTGAAAAGAATACATACTATAAGGCAGCTCTTTATTAAAAGATCTGCACAGTTTAACTTGGCAGTTTTAGTTTAATCTAAACCAGTTATTATAGTGGATGTACCCAATTTTGTCCATGTAGTTGAGTAAAAAGGTGTTTTGCCCTGAGTACAAATATATTGTAAAAGCAGCTCTTGAGGTCAAAATGAGATCGCTGTGTGCTGTCTTCATCAAAAATACAGTTCGAACTAAGTTATGCTGGTGCTAGTTGTTGTTGTTGTTGTTATTGTTAGAAGTGGCGTGGAACGGCAACACGCTGCCTCTGAAAGTTGTGAAAAGCGCTTCTAAACTCGGGTGAACGCGGTGAAGAGTTTGGATGCTGGGAATACGTTAGTAAAGTTTTTAAGTAAAGTTTTTAAAGGAAAATCAAGTACAAAGTCATCAACCGTAAAAAAACAAGTCAAAACATCTTCATCAGCAGATTGTCCCATAGGCTTCTACCCTCCACATCTATTGTAAACTTTCGGCTCTGTACAATGCTGTGTAACCTCACCCTTTTGTGCTGGATGTTAAGGTAAACGTGAAGAGGTGGCCGAGCGGAGTGATACCTGAGCCTAACTAAACGTTAGTGTTGGTTATTCAAATGAGAAGGGAAAAGAGGACAGAACAGCAGCAGAGGAAGACATGCTTTAGATTGCGATCGATTAAATTAATTAATATTGTCCCCCAAAGTTATGAAAGAAACTTTAAGCTGTTTTATCGTGAAAGGTTCTCATTTTAAAGGTGGAGGTCCTTATCTCCATAGAGCGGACCCCTTGAATGTGCTTTATGGCTTATGATATCGCCATGGAGAATAGTGTAGCCCCTCAGGGCCAGTTACAGGTCACATCTGTGGAGAGGAAACCTGTAAAAATGCCCCAAAAAGCAGGAAACATGACTCGGACCCCCAGACCGCCCTAATGTAGGCTATTGATATCTTTAGTCTTTGTTGCTTCACTGATGTGCTTTCTGATGTGTGTGATGCAGTACATTTAGTACAGATGATGACAGTTGTGTGTCATAGTAGGAGCCTGGATGAGAGAGAAGAGGAAGGATGGAGGAAAGGAGTCAGAAAGGAGGAAGGAAGAGGTTCGGAAGGATTGATGCTTCATTAGTCCTAGCTTACACCTAGTTTGGGTCTGGTTTACAGACTGCTCACACCTTTAGCCTGAGTTTAGCCCTAGTTCAGATCTGGTTTAATCTGCTGCCTTTATAGTGTAGACTAGGACTGGGCAATATGGAATCCTGACCTCATTCCTGTGATTCACAATTTCTCAGTGCTCTATGCTCAAACAAAGGCTACGTTCACGCTGCAGGTTTATTTTTTTTATGAGACCCAGGCCACTTATTATGTAGTGTTAAATCTGATTTGATTGTGATCTTTTGCATAATGATTGCATAGATCACAATAATCTTACTTCTCGCGCTTAAATAAATCAGGAGCTACTTTTTTTAATTAGAAAAGACAGGAGTTAAACAGATTCAACCTTCAAAGGCCCGCCAGACAACAACATCAAAGCTGGAAAGTGCAAAAAAAGTGACGTTTTAAACAGAACTGGTCTAAAGTGTGACAAAGACACCTGATATGTGACAACAGCACGACTCCCGGTTCTTTCCCGTTTTCTTCTCCACATCAGACACTTCAGGGATGTTGAGTTCACACATGGAAACTGATTTGAGTCACATTTTATTTGTAATCTGGACCGCCATCCCAAAAAAATCAGATATGGGGTAAAAAAAAAAAAAGAAAAGCTGAGTGTGAACTGTGAGCGCAGCATAAGAAGATGCTTTTTCCTGCCCACACGTCCTGTTGGTTCAGCCTGGGCAAGATTTTGAGTGAGCGTTAGGTCGTTTTAACCAGTTATAGTGAGTTGCAAACTTTCAGACGAAGCAGACTTTAAGACAAAACAAAGATACTAAGTGTACATGAATCGTGATCAACTCAAAATTGTTGAAGAAGTTAGGAACCTCTTCTTCATTCAGGGCTGCCAGATTTTCAAGATAACAAGCCTTTGGGGGAAAAAAAAGCCCAATACATGCGACCCCAACCCTCTCAAAATAAGTAAATTAATAAAGCAATTAGTTTAACGTTGTGTGAACAATTGCTAATAAGATGAACATATCTCTAACACAAATGACAAATGTTTAAACCATGAATTAACTGTTAACAGGCTGCATTTCAGTCCTTACTGGGTCTATTGTCATGAAACGGGCTTGAATAAAGGCTAAAAATCACCAATTTTATGACATGCCAGTTTTATGCCGCTCAGGAACGAGCCAAAAAAACGCAAACCAGTAACTCTTGAAAATTTGCAAGCGACTTTCCAAAAATAGAAGGCCAAAGTGGCTATAAAGAAGCGAACTTGGCAACTCTGCTAGGACGACGTGATGTAAGGGTAATGAGAGGGGTGAGGTGATGGAGGTGTGAGGGAGGGGCAAAGGGGTGTGTGGTGGATGGAGGTGAGCGGTGAGGGAGGGAAGGAGGTGGGTGAAATGGGGAAGACGGGATTAACAGCACAGCACAGGAGCAATTAATTAGCTAAAAGCTCCCTGTGGCCGCATTGACATGAAACAAATGCGTGATGAATTATATGTGCAGTGCCCAGTCGCAGCAGCCTTTTATGGAGCCTTCACAATGCACTTTTGATTTCAGTTTTTCCTGGATAATCCGGTTTGTTTGGGTTCTTTTGTGAACGCGCAATCAAATTCTGATCCGGGCCATTTGCATTCAAAATAGAACCTCCGACAGCTGCGTGACGTGTTATCGCCCAGAATGTTCCACAGTACAGCATTAAACTTATCTATCTCAGGAAAGACAAGCAGAAGACGCCTCAAGGCCGAGTTACGGGTCAGATCTGCGAAGTTTTATCGCAGTAAGAATGTTTTTACAGGATTTTGTCTAGCAATAAAACACACATAATTGAATAAACCTTTAATACCGTTAACCAGATACTTTATTTAACACATTGTTTTAAGTATGTTTGAGTAATCACACATTTAGTCAGTCCCAAATTATCATCATTATTATTATGACACAATAATAAGAACAAAATCAGTTTGTCACAGTTTGGTCTCCTGTAGTATCCGTCTCATTTGTTCCAATTCAAAAGTCAATTCCTCCGGTCCGTGAATCCCATCATTAATTTTTTTTTTTTTTTTGGTGCCTTTTTTTTTTGCAGCCAAAAGTACATTCCACATGTATCCATCAATCACCACCATTGTTAGAGTTTTACATCTTAAATACATTGTTTTAAAGTGGAATGTCGGTGTTGAATCTTAATTTCAAGGGTTAAAACACTTAGTTCCTTCTGCTGAAATTGTGAGGTATTATTTTGTTCTCCTGGAACTGCTTTGATGTCCAAAATCATCCAAAATGCTCTTTCAGTATGCAACATTTCCTTCCAAGAATGGCATGAAAATGTGTTAACCAATATTTAGATCAGATTTTTCTGGTGTGTGTTTACATTCCAAGAGAAAACTCCTGGTGACTGTTTTAGGGCAACTTGGATTTGAAAGAGTACAATTAATTTAAAAATAACCCTTTCTATCTTTAACATTTCTCTCTTTGTCGTTGCCACATTTTTGCATATTTTTTTGCACAGGTCTGAGCAATCACAAATAAATCAGATTACTCACTTTAAATGGTGCTGTTTGTATGACATTTCAATAATCTGATAACTCCAGAAATCAGATAATCATCAGTTTTCTGGTGTGCATATGAACATTAGCACTATATCTTACCTCATATGGACAGCTTTAATAAAATCCACACTAGTGCCTAAAGCTGGGATGTGTAAGTTGTCTTTGTTCTGCTGTTTTGACTCCGCTGACACTCTCCCTCTCCGCTGGTTCTTTCTCTATCTGGGCCATGCCTCCCCTGAGTCCAGTCTTATTATAAAGCTCAGATCAGGGCTGCCTATTTTAGAAAAGGGTTGCTCCGCTCCTCCCTGACACACGCTGTCACAGTTTTGGCCTCTCACATTTGTTTTGTCGGTGCTGAGGCAGGCCGTTATGAGAGGATAATGCTTTGTAAACACTCAAGTTTGTTCTGTTTCCAGATTAAAATGTCCGTACGACGTCGCCGTGGAGCTGGGGGCATATTGTTTACAAAGTGAGTATCATGTGTAACGAAGCCACAAACATTGACTATCTGTAAATGAGATGTAACGCAAAGCAACTTAATGGTGTGCAGTTGTTGTTTTTTTTATACACTAGCAGACTCATGCATTTTTAAAACCACTGTGTACTATATTTTATTCATGAAGTGGCATGTTGACTTTTCTGTACTTTTCGTTATAAAGTCAGGTTGTTGTTGTTTTTTTCAATACGCATAAATGATTCCCTGAACATCTGTGTTAAATAATTCCACTGTTCTGTTTGTTTTTCTGCTTTGTCTCCCACACCTTTGTCTCTCAGTAAATAAAATGATTTTGTTTGTTTTTTGTCACAGGTGAGCTTGGAGACTGCGACCCTCTGGAGCATTCGCCCATGTTGGTTTCTGAGTTTCGTTTCACCCCTAAACAGAGCGAGGCCATGGAGGCAGACATCTTCAGCAGGTGGCTGGATCTCAGGTAAAAAGCCTTCACGGCGAGAGAAATAAGCCTTTCTGATGGTAGGGCTGGGCATTATTTTACAGATAAATCTCTTTCACTGGGGTTAAAGTATGAATGGAGAGCACTTCTAAGGATCTTCTATCACCATAGCAAACAGGCGGACGAGGCCAAGCAAAAGCAAGTAGAGGAAAGATGAAAACGTTAATCGAGCAATGTAGTAAGCAGTCAAAGAGGCTCTGAGGTCCTCTGTAGTTGTATTTTTCACCTTTAATAAACAACAGTGATCTAAAATTCAAGTTTTTGTATCGGTTTGTGGACATAAGGAAGGGCCAAAACAAGAAAACAACGTCTCCAGTACTTTTAGTAGCAATGGTAATATTTCACATCACATCACTTTTTTTCATGCAATAAACTTAAATTGACGAAAAAATTCTATGCAGATAATGATATTCAGATTACCATATTTTCCGGACTATAAGTCGCCAACAAATGCGTAATAGAGAACAAAAAAACATATATAAGTTGCACTGGAGTATGAAATGCAGTTGCAAGTGTGAAAATAACAAATACTATCACATCTAAGTCGCTCCGGAGTATAAGTATATAAGTATAAATATAAGTATAAGTCGCACCCCGGCCTAAACTATGACAAAAGGTGCGACTTATAGTCCGGAAAATACGGTAGTGATTTCAATCTAACAGAAATTTGTTAAAACGCCGAGGTGTAAATATCAGACAAATGTGAAATGTCTGTAAGATTAATCACGAAAGTTCAGAAATATCACCTTATACCTTCATTTATACCTTCAACATAACTTTCATTTCCATTTATTTTGATTATCTAAACTAAATTTACACAAAATAATGAAAATATCCAACTTTGTCCTATTTATGTCTCTTCAGGATGAATACTTGACTAAAATAAAGAGTATATATTATTTTGACAAGCGTACGTCACACTTGTGCGTATTATCCTGTCCTCGCGGCTTGAGTACATTCTGGGTCGGTGTGTTTTCTCTCTGCGTCCGGCTCATGTGCTGATGAGGTTGTCTAAATTTCACAGCCCCTCGGCTCGGCCTCGCTCGAGCTGCTCTGTGTGAAGGATTATCAGATTAATCCCTGCAGGTCTTGATTGATTGTGGCCAGTGTTGAACCCAACTGCAGACTCATTGCCCTGCTCCAGTTTTGGGATTACGTTCACATATGCCGAGCCACACCAGACGACCCTTTGCAAAATGTCCACAGTGCAAAGAACTGCGGAGCCCAAATGTAACCTGACATCAAACAACAACAACAACAAAAGAGAGGGTGAAAACATATCAACAAAACACAACCGGGCCCTACCAGAGAGAACACAAGATAAAGTGAAGGAGTAAAATGAGATAAACCCGGCTTTTTCCATGTTTCAGATTAATATGTCCCGAATATGTGCAATTTTGGCCGTTTTTTACACATAAAAGTCCTTATTTTTACATGAAAATATTACACGATGAGAAACTTGTATGTAAATAATCTACATAAAAAGTTTCAGATAATCTAAAATTAAGATTTTTTTTCCTATTCACCGGCAGAGTCTTGCCTTAAAGGTGCAATGGACGATTTTTCGGCGATTTGAGAACGCAGGTGGAAGTGCGCATGCGCACTCCCCCGTGTGGACTGATACAACACACACGTGCGTTTGTTTATTAGCGCGACGGAGCGCATCGCATCTCTCGTCTCCCGTAGATTTCAGTCTCTTATGAGTCAGCTCAAACTGTCTTTCTCCGTCTTCATTTTGTCCCGTACACTGAGGGAACTATATTATGATAGATCCATGCGCTTAGACACGTGGAAACGTGGGACGAACCGCACGCGGCTGCAGGTGAGCGGTAGGTGCGTTTTATGATTGATACGTGGCAGGACTAATCGGCAGTCCACGCCACGAGGAACTAAGACTCAGATTTGTGTCAAAGAAATCGTCCATTCAACCTTTAAGTCTTTGTTCATGCTTTATTGAGGTGAATTAAGTTTTATAGTTATTATAGTTCTTGCGTTTTTAAAATACTTTACTTCATCTTGTTGTCCCACAGTATGGCATTAGATGTATTTCGTGTGTTTTTATCGCTCAATACCATGACAAATGCACATTCTTACTATGACTTGCCTCTCCACTGATGGATACGTTTAATCATACTGTGGTTACATTTCAGACAAAGCAAAAGCCTGAGCAAATCCAGGTTATTAAAAAAAAGCCATGTATAAATAAAGGCTTTTAATAATGACTATGAAGAGTGCCTGGAGTTATTTGTCTGTTTTTCCGTACTAGCATTATATTCCTGTTTTGAAAGTGTCTGGAGACACAAAAGTGACATTGTGAACCTTTTCATTTCAATAAATAAATAAAACAAATCACCCAGTAGAGGTGGGCAATATATTGAAACATATATAATATTGTGAACCTTGTTTTGGAGATTTGCAACAATTAATGTACAAAATCTCATGATGTTGTGACATGATTTGTGAATTAAAGTTTATATTTTTTGAAATAAATTAACTCATTCATTTGAAATAACTAATTCATTCAATTCAATCGTTTATAGTAAAAAATGCCAGAAAGTGAGCTAATTAGAAATAAAAATGAACATTAGTTATGCGTTATGTGTTATGTGTAGAAGGTGATATTTCTGGACTTTTGTGACCATTTGTTTGATAATCAAAGCTCAACTAATACATTTACAAGAATACGAGACACATTATATCACATTTCAGTTTGATTGGCAAAATATTGTCTGTACCAACCAGACAGATCTTAAAACAAGTCGAATAATCCACCCTTCATAAATGAATTTTAAATCCAGATTTATATTCTGTCAAGAGTCTCTCATGGGTCTATTATTTCTTCTAGTGAGTTGGCCGTGACTCACCTGCTCAGTCCTTGTTCTGAAATGACTTCCTTTGTGGCGCTGACACTTGGAGCTGACACAGAAGTGATGAGTTTCTTTCCTGCTTTTCACACACAGGGGAAAAAGCCCGTCACAAGCAGAAATCTCCTTCCTCAACAAATGCAAGTGGCTGGAGCTCTACGGCGTTGACATGCACTTTGTCAAGGTGTGTGAGCGTCTATTTCAGACACAACAAATACTGAAGTGATATATCCATCCATGGGCTTCAGAGCGAGGAAACATTTACACTGATCACAGCAAAATATTGGATCTTTTGAAGGCTAAAAAGTATTAAAAATGACACTTATAGATGTTTTATTTTCTTTGAGCTGCTCTTTTATTTTGTATTTTATGTTTTTACCCTTCACTCCCTGGTTTTGTTTTCTTTTTTTGTTTATTAAAAAAAAAAGACATTTATAAACAACAATCTGAAACGCATGAATAGAAAGTATTACAATGAACGTTTGTAATGAAAAACTATCATCTTCTGCAGATATTGGCAACTAAAATAATAGATTTTATTAAATGGGGATTGAATAATATTTTGATTGCAATTAAATACATTTGGCTTTTTTTTTACGAGTAAACTGCATGCCACCAATGACTTTTTAACTTATCTGTTTTTGCAAATGAACTCTTACGGACAAAACCCCCCAAAGCACAATTAACCCGTTAAACACTTCTCTAAATAAATGTTTGGAAATAAAAATTGAGCTGCAATAAGTAAATAGCACAACTTAATACGTGGTTAGTGTTTGTATTGATTCATGCTAATTATTTGCACAGCACAAACACAAACAAAAAGAAAATAAGGATAGTTCCCTCTCGTCTAAACATATGATCAAATGTGCATTAAAGTAAGAGTAACGTTACTGCTATATTATTATTACTCACGTAGAAGTAGTGGTCCAAGAAATTAAGAGTAAATCATTATTTGGAGGACATTCTGAACAAAACATGTAATATTAACAAACAGAATCTGGTGTTTTCAAAGGACAAACTGATACATTTTGCCTAATTAAACCATATCTACTAGAGCGGTGCAGGAAAACAGTTTAGTTTTGTCAACAATAAAGCTTTTATCACTTGAGGAACCAACGCTTTTAGTCAAGTAAGACTACTGTCACACTAAAATATATTACTCAAGCAGGATTATCACCAACGTCTGCATGGGATACACACACTTAACCCAAATAATATTGATAATCTGTCTTTTATTGAAGTCATATACTGGTGTAGTTGCCGTTGGACCCGTGAAAACTTCTTAATAATCATGTCAACAACTTGTCCATTTGCACAGCTCGTTTTTGCACTGTATCCGACTAAACTGTAGATATTCAGTCAAAGTATCTTATTTAGTGAACCTTGTTTTTTATATTTTGCTATAATTGTTGTTGTTACATGTTGCGCCCTATCACCTTTTGTGATTTTTTAGTTTTTGTTCTCTGACAATGGCAACAAACCTTTTTTCTGATGCCGATTTACCATACTGTTTTTCAGGGCCGAGATGGCGGGGAATATGCACTAGGTCTCACTCCAACTGGCATTTTGGTATTTGAAGGCTCCAACAAAATTGGCCTGTTCTTTTGGCAAGTGGCTGAAATCTATTTTTAGCTTTTTGATTTAAAAGATGAGAGGTATACTGTGAAAGAGGTGGCTCCTGTAGAGCAAAATGAAAACAAAAGCTTCTAGTGTAATTGCAATAGTTAAATAAGTTAAAAAAAAAAAATAGAATAAGGACTGTGGTTTTAGTTTGTGCCAGACAGTTTTATTTTTTTGAGTACTGAGCTAGTTTTTCACTTTGAAGCCAATTTAATTATCCCACACTTAAAATGACCATGGTTCCAGGTTACGTGAAAGTGAGAGGAATGATAAAAACAAACTTATTTTGGTTCCATACTTATTATTAATAACTAAACGCTAAAACTATTGAAACGTTTAGCGCCTTTACTGTGAAGAATCTATAAGTTAGTGTCATGTGGCTAAATGTCATGCTGCGGCTAAATGTCAATAAGCCATTTCTAACGGCTTCGCTCCCCCTTTTGCCATTAGACAAGACATTTCAATCGTGAAAGCATAATTACTTATCAAAAATACAGCTACTTTTAAGGCGTTAAAGTATGTCTGTGCCAGTCCGCCTTAAGTGCAACAGCATTTAAACAAAGTCGATGTGTGTAACAGGCCAAAAATCACTCGTCTGGACTTCAAGAAGAGCCGCCTCACGCTGGTTGTCGTGGAAGATGACGATCAGGTTTGTAGTTTACGTTCATGTGTTCACAAACGCTCCTGTCTGGCCTGTGTAGCTCACCGTTCATGTTTCGTCTGTGTGCAGGGGCGAGAGCAGGAGCACACGTTCGTATTTCAGCTGGCCAGCGCCAAAAGCTGCAAGAGCTTGTGGAAATGCGCGGTGGAAAGCCACGCCTTTTTTCGGCTACGCCAACCTGGAAACGGCAAGGCAAACCGCAGCGACTTCTCCAGGCTGGGCTCGCGGTTCAGATTCAGGTACACGCGGCAAAACTGGAGCTTAACTGGAGCTAAACTGGACTAAACCTGGAGCTAAACAGAAGCTAAACTGGACTAAATTGGACTAAACCTGGACTAGCGATCATGACTAAACCAGGACAAGAATGCAGTGGTGGAAAGTAACAAAGAGCAGTAAAATCGTCACTTTACTTTTGTACATTTTACAGTGGATACTTTTAACTACATCTGAGAGCAGGTAGCTGTTCTTTCTACTCTTTTTTTTTTTTTTTTTTTTTTTTAAACATAACTTAAACGTTAATATTTTCTTTACTGTTTGAGAGTGCCTGAAATGGCTGAGAGGTTGTTTTTAACACGTCATCTGTCAGAAATACTTTTACTTGAGTAGATGTTTTCATGTCATACTTTTACTTCAGTAGTTTCTTTGCTACTGGTGGGAGAGAACCTTTGGTAAATATTTGTGGGTTAGGGTTTGTCAAGTTGCAGTTTGTGACGTTTAAACAATGATTTAACAAAATGATAGTGGCATCGGGTACTATTCCTTTTTATATGGCTTTTGGTCCTTGTTTACATCATGGTTGCTAGGGAACAGTTTACAGAGATACCTTTACTTCTGTCACATCATCTGCTCATGTCCAACCAGGAAGTAACATTATAAACCACACCAAAATTGTCCAACTGGGGAAAAATGGGCATATAAACAGTAATTTTGTACTTCATCCACCACTGCTAAAGAGACCAAACCAGGACTAGAACAAGCCCAAACCAGGACTAGAACAAGCCCAAACCAGGACTAGAACGAGAGCCCAAACCAGGACTAGAACAAGCCCAAACCAGGACTAAAACAAGCCCAAACCAGGACTAGAACGAGAGACCAAACCAGGACTAGAACAAGCCCAAACTAGGACTAGAACGAGACCAAACTAGGACTAGAACGAGAGACCAAACCAGGACTAGAACAAGCCCAAACCAGGAC